>NC_081408.1:510979077-511056577 GCF_030272615.1 Cryptomeria japonica
TGATTAGTGTATAAGTGATATGTATTAATGTTCTTATATCTTATTTGAATTTATCTACACACATTCTTAAAGATCAATTTTAATCTCAATTTGATTTTAAAATTTGTTAACTTATGTATTAGGGTGTTGAATAAAAAGATAAAACTTAATTTATTTTATATCATAAATATTCATCTAAAATAGAAAACCTCACAACATATTCCCTAAAGCATCAGTTGTATCATCAACTTAAATTAACATCATAAGCATCATCACATGTACATTTTTTCTTTAATCATCACATATTCCCTAGAGCATCAGTTGTAACTAAGACCCAAAAAAAAAAAACCCTGGTCTATCTAACTTCTAACTAATAGACATTCAAACAAGAATATTCCAAACATTGAGATTCATACGGATCATATTCATAAAAAATTCAGATTGACTTAATTATTTTGAAAGAAGTGATAAATTAACAAATCAATTAACAAATCAATTAACAATATCTTATAGAAAACCTTCATCAAATTTAAAATTAAATATCATTACTTTTGCTCATTCAAATTTAAACATTTATTTCGATGAGAGTTTCTTTACTTTTCAAGGTCTCTTTATCTCCCTCCTAATCCCCATGGAACTTAATTGCTCACCATTTTTAATTTATTTAAAGAAATTTAATATCTCTTTGCTTCACAACGTACTAGGTGCTCTATGTGAATATTGTTTTTAATTTTTCATTCTTTATAGAATGAAAATGTATGAGAATCTAGGGATGATGAAACTTACATTAATTTGTCTCCTTGTTGGGGAAAAACCATGTGAGTTGAGAATCTAGGAATGATGGACTATGCATTAGTTTGTCTCCTCGTAATTGAAGAATCCATCTGAAATCTTGTTGCCTTTGAAACTCTCCATCAAATTTTATATATATTTCCTCAATTACTTTTCTAGTCAGTTTTCCATCACAAATCATCTCTCAAAACTCTCTCTCCAAGATATTTTTCAAAAACTTTATGGTTTTGCTTTTGTATTGTTTAGGTTTTTCTGTTTGGTTTTTCTTGTTTTAACATATTACTTGGATGGGGTAAAATATACATTAATACTGTCTTTAATAAAGCAACTAATGTAGTTCTTGTCTTATTCTTACAATTTTTTTATTGTAGAGATGTTATCAAAGGGAGTTTAAAATTTTGTTTTCAAGGTATACAATGAGGTGGCAATATTGATACTTTTAGAAATATTTTTTTATTTATAGATTTTGGTTTCACATGTTAGTCATATGAGAATTATAATTTATAGTACAAGACAATCATATCTCTTTATAATAGTATTTGACAACTTAGGTTAAATATATTTAAGGATTTTGTATCATTAAGTGCACTAGCATCTAGAATCATATTTAGGATTCTTTTACTTTCTTTTAAAGATCTTATTGCATCTAGAATCATAAGTGCATATGCATCTAAATTGTTCTAATTGTTATTTCACACTTTATTGTTATCTTATTGGACTTGTAACTTAAACTTTATGTGCAAATTTCACTTAAGATCCTCATATAGGTTGAATTTCTAGGTCTTTAAGTGCCTCTATAGAATTTCATGGAGCAAATCATCTAGCCTCTAAAGCATTGTATCTATCATGAGTCAAAAAAGTGTTTTATTCCATTCAACCCATGCACAAGTTTATATTGAGGCAGACTTCAACTTTAGTCTCACATAATCATAAGAGTTGAAATATGTAGCCTTTACTTTTCACAAAATGTGACCTACATTAATCTCACAAAAAATTGCTTTAGACAACAATAAATTAATCCTAAAATTGATCACTATGCACTTATGCCGCATTATGTTCCTAAGCCTTTAGTTGAAACAACAACACCATCAATTAAAAACAAGGGTTAAAATATTGTGGGAGGTAAGAAACCCTCTACCTCAAAACATGTATAACCTAATAAGCCACCCTTATAGATAAAACCAAATAGCATATTTATAAAAATGATGCAACTCCTCTTTCCACAAGGTACACTTCTAACTAGAACACTTAAATTATACTTTCTCAAATTCATTAGTGATGCTCTGGAAAATGGGGCAAGGTTAGACTAAAACTTGTGGTTGTATAACACACAAAAACAAAGAAACAAAGGCAAACTTTAGTGTTAATCAACCAAAAACTAGTCTAAGCAGGCATACCAAAAGAGACACTAAAAACAAAGTAAAACATTTAACTATGAATAAAAATGCAAGAAGACATCTCCAAATGCCTTCTACCATGCTCTTAGCTCCTTCTCCCTTGTTCCTCTCCTCTCCAAGTTCCAAATTAGTGTAGCTCTCAGCAGCTTTTTGCACTATGGAAACTTATGGAGGTTCAAGATTATAGATGATTATGAAAAGTATGCAAATGCAAGCTTAATAACCAAATAAGGATGAGTTATCTAAATGCTATATGTTAATTTTAACCAAAAGAGTGAATATGAGTAAGATATGCTAAATGCTCTCTAAAATTCTCTATAACTTAGATGCATACAAGTTTTCAGGATCTAGATTATGAAGAAATGAGCTCTATTTATAGGAAAAATGGAGCAATGGATGGTTGAGATTGAGTAATCTCAAGAAGGGTCAGGATTGAATGGTATTCAATCCATGTGAGGGCTTTCAACCCAATCCCAGGATGACACGTGTCAATATGAGATAGGTTGAGAGGAGAGGGAATAAACATTAAATGCTTGACATGACCTAAGATTTAACTTAGGAGTTAAGGTCAAGGTTGGGTTGAGTGAATAAATTATTTATTCAAAGAATAAAGCTTTTATCCAATGGATAAACTCTTGTGCAAAGGTAAAAGGGATAACCATGGTCAAACCAATAAATTCTTGAGGAGACACATGAGTCACATGAGGGTTGAGTTAGAGGTTAACCATAAATGGTCATGTAAGAGCCATAAGTGGTTTTGAAGACTTTGGAGGTTAATTTGTTGAACACACAAAGCATTTAATGCTTTTCAAAGACTTTTAAGTCTTTGAGAAGTGACTCCAAGTTGCTTAGGAATGTGACAATAATTAGGGGATGGTTTAGGCTAATTGATTAGGATTAGATAGGTTCTAGCAGAATTTAGGAAGGGGATTTAGGAGGCAAGTGGGAGATGTAGGCAAATGCAAGTGGGGGGAATAAATGATTTAAATAAATATTTTATTTAATTTATTCAAAAGAAGAAAGGGGGTTAAATTGAATAAATAGAATTTTAATGTATTTTTCTGGATTCGATTGTGTGTATTTTTTCACATCAACGTTTCGAATCACACTCCGTGATTCATCATCAAGATGAAAAGAATTCCAAAGACATGAAAGATGTTGAGTTGCAGATTTGAGACAAAATATAAAGAGGAGTGGGGTGGGGGAGGGCACGAGGAACAAGGAGAAAGGAAAGAGAAAGAAAAAAGACCACCAAGGATGGGAGACCCAAAAAACTCCTAGGAATAACCACCCAAAGAAAAGAAAAAAGGAAAGCCAAGCAACACAATCAAAACCACTAAAAAACAAAAAAGAAGAAAAGAAATTGGGTCAAAAAATATAAAACTAAATGTATATATATACATATATAAATATATATATATATATATATATATATATATAAATACATATATGTATATAAACATATACATATACCAAAAGACAAATACACAAAAACATAGATGTATATAAATATTTACATATACCAATAGACATGTGCATATAAAAATATACATATGTATATGTCTATATGCGCATATATAATTGAAAATATACAAATATGTAAATAAACCAAAGGGGGAGAGGAAGACGCACAAAGGAAAGAGAAAGAGGCAGAGAAGTCAAGGAGGGGGGCGGGGATGATACTAGAGGATAGAAAGTAGAGGGTGCCACGTGATACTAAGGTTTAACCCATCGTCTCGATTAAGATTGGAGGGGTGATGAATTATAGCAATGGCCTCTTTAACTTTCCTCTTGAAAAATTTGTTCTCCCTACACAATATCTAAGTGTCCTCCAAACAAATATGATGCTTGGTAGTTGACGAATGCTCAACTAAGGCTGATTTGAGTGCACGTTCATGCTTAATATCGGCACTATGCTCTTTTATTCAAGTCATGAACGAAGGACCTTTTTCTCCAATGTATGGATTTCCATAGGAGCATACAATCTTGTAGACACCTAACTCTGAAAAGGCATCCCTAGTGTTCTTAAGTGCTGGGGCATGCCTCTTGATGGTGGAAATAGGTTTGAAGGCACAACGGAGACCTTTTTTCACAAGGATTTTAGAGATCTTGTGAGATATGCCTTCAACATAAGGGAGAGAGATAAATGGGGCTAGAGATAGCAAAGAGGGCAAGGGATTAGAGATGGAAAGGAAATGAGATTTGGCTTGGAGGAAGGCCCTAGTGATATGCTTGTTCGAGTAGCCATTCCATTTGAAGACTTAACGAAGATGGGAGAGCTCTTGGTCTAAGTTATCCTCATCACAAATCTGATGGGCTCTTAAAGCCAAGGTTTTGAGGATCCCAACTTTCTGGCTAGGGTGGTGATGAGAAGTCGAATGAAGATATAAGTTAGTGTGGGTATTTTTGCGAAACACCCAATGACCAAGGGATCCATCAGGCTTTTTACAGATTAAGACATCGAGAAAAGATAAAAGGTTGTTGGATTCAAGTTCTTTGGTGAAGGCAATAGAAGGAGAAATGTTGTTGAGGTGAGTATGAAACTCCTCTAACAGGTCCAAGTTGTGGGGCCAACAGACATTGGTGTCATCCATATATCATTTCCACCACTTTGGCTTGAGGGGGAAAGAATGTAAGGCCAGCTCCTCAAAATGTTCCATGAATAAGTTGGCAATTACTGGTGAGAGAGGGGAGCCCATGGCTACTCCATCAACCTGTTCATAGATAACACCTTGGAAGGAGAAGAAGGTTGACCTTAAGCAAAGTTACACCAAAGAGGCGATCTCCTCATTGACCTTAAGCTTGACAATCTCGATGAAGTCTATAATAGGGACCTTGGTGAAGAGGGATACCACATCGAAGCTCACAAGAGTGTCTTGAGGGTCCAACTTGGTGTCCTTGATAAACTAGACAAAATGGTTGGAATCTTTGATGAAGGAGTTGGAGTTACCAACAAGCAGAGAGATTAATTTGGCAAGAAAAGCAGCTAACTTGTAAGTCGGAGACCCCATGCTATCAACAATGGGTCTCAAAGGAATGTTGGCTTTGTGAATTTTTGGGACCCCATATATATGAGGGTCACTTCCTTGGAATGAAGAAGACGAAGTTTGGTAGAATCATCCAATGAGGAGTTGGAAATAGCAGATCTAACTACCTTCAAAATCTTTGGGCACAGGTCACGTGACAAAATTTTGTAACTACTGGAATCCGAGAGGAGGATTTCCATTTTGGCCAAGTAATCTGGTTTACTCATAATGACCATGGAATTACCCTTGTCAGCTCTTGAGATGATAAGGTCATTATTATGCATTAGATTATTAAAGGCCAACAACTCATCTTTAGGGATGCCCCACCGCTTAAGGACACTAGGGATGCCTTTTCAGAGTTAGGTGTCTACAAGATTGTATGCTCATGTGGAACTCCGTACATTGGAGAAATAGGTCATTCGTTCATGACTCGAATAAAAGAGCATAGTGTCGACATTAAACATGAATGTGCCCTCAAATCAGCCTTAGCTGAGCATTTGTCAACTACCAAGCATCATATTTATTTGGAGGACATTCAGATATTGTGTAGGGAGAACAACTTTTTCAAGAGGAAAGTTAAAGAGGCCATTGCTATTATTCATCACCCCTCCAATCTTAATCAAGACGATGGGTTAAACCTCAGTATCTCGTGGCACCCTCTTCTTTCTATCCTCCAGTATCATCCCCACCCCCATCCTTGACTTCTCCCCCTCTTTCTTATTCCTTTGTGTGTCTCCCTCTCCCCCTTTGGTTTATTTACATATTTGTATATTTTCAATTATATATGCCCATATAGACATATACATATGTATATTTTTATATGCACATGTCTATTGGTATATGTAAATATTTATATACATATATATTTTTGTGTATTTGTCTTTTGGTATATATATATATATATATATATATATATATATATATATATATAGTTTATATTTTTTGACCCAATTTCCTTTCTTCTTTTTTGTTTTTTAGTGGTTTTGATTGTGTTTCTTGGCTTTCCTTTTTTCTTTTCTTTGGGTGGTTATTGCTAGCAGTTTTTTGGGTCTCCCATCCTTCAGGTGGTCTTTTTTCTTTTTCTCTTTCCTTTCTCCTTGTTCCTCATGCCCTCCCCCACCCCACTCCTCTTTATATTTTGTCTCAAATCTGCAACTCAACATCTTTCATGTCTTTGGAATTCTTTTCATCCTGATGATGAATCACAGAGTGTGATTCAAAATGTTAATGGGAAAAAATACACACAATCAAATCCAGAAAAATACATTAGAATACAAAATGGATTGTGGAAATCTCATAGCCTTAATATATAGAATTTATTCATTTAGTTGATTGTGAATTTTGGTTTAATGAATTAATTAAAATAAATTGAATAATTTATTTAATTAATAGGAGAATGATTTGAAGATGAATTAATTAAATATTAATTTAATTAACTGATGGCTAGTGGGTTTTTAATCAAATAAATAGCAAATATTCATTTAATTAAAATGGATAGATTTATGTGACTACAATTAGTAATCTTACAAGACCTTCATTGTGAGTTCTCAATCTGCTAGGTAGCCCCTTCACTTACCAATAAGAAACAATAATTTTCCAAGGGAAGATAATGGTGGAAATGTTGCTTTTTCTTGCTTGGCAACAAGATATTTCCAAACCAACACTCATTTTTTGGTAATAATCTATGGTTTTGGTGGATAAGGGTAGTCATCCAAAGCTTTTCATGGAGGATCTCTCCATATAAAAAAAAATCTCATGGAATGTTCTAGTACTTACAAAAATTCTCATAAGCTTTGTGTTTATTTTGCACTCAAGAAATTTTATCAAACTCATGTTAGTTTCTTACAATAAGATAAGGTTAATTTTTTCATATGGATCTAGAAAAAATATGGTCTCATGCTTCATGGTTCACCACCTTGCACGTAAAGATAATGTTGGTGGTGTATGCATATTTTTGAAAGGAAATTCATAGTCATCTAATGACTATTTTCACATAACCCAAAAGAGAAATTTATGCAAACAAGTAATCAAAATCTACATGCAATAAAATAGACAACATACTATTAAAAATATTAAGACATGATATACCCTAGAAAAACCCTCAAGATTGAAAACCCAACCTCCAAAAGCATCCATTCTCAATGTATTAGTCAATGGTAAAAACTAAAATGCATGTTTAGAGCCTTTATGAACACCTCTAAAACATCAAGCCTCTCCAGTGCATCCTCCATATGCGCAAGCATGAATCCACACATCTCATGTCATGCTTCACACATGAACTCTTCAAAAGAAGACTCAAAACCCTAACTATCCAACCTTAGAGAACTACCCTTGTGATTTATTTTATAGAAACATCCCACACAAAATCACCAAGTTGTATTAAATAAAACCACGTGACTAGAACCATGAGATTACAAAACCATTGAACACACATTTAATATTGGGTTCTTTATTAAATAACTTTTCCCAATATTAAATAAATGCATTTTTTATCTTACATTCAACACATAAAGTGGCCCCAAGAAAGTTAAATCCTATGATGCACATACTTCTAGGTCCCCTTAGGTGCAACACACACATATAATAATAAATAAAACATTATAAATGTTATGCAAGGTGTACCACATCTAATTCCTAACATTCTCCCACTTATTGTACACATTGCATAAGGGGTAACAAGTAACCTCAAATATGAATAAGGGAACAATCTCTATAGCCACATATACCATGAAGGAATAAAAGTGCTCTATGTGCTCCATCAAGATAATTGCAACAAGAAACAAGGTGATCATCATCCCAAACATGAATGCTCTCATCCTCCATCGTGCCCAATGCAAAAAGATAAGAAGACATACAAAGATAAGTCACACTATCTATCACAACAAAGCATAAGTCTTGGCCCAATTGATAGCCCAACACAAACACTCAATCTAACGGTATCAATATGCATCAGTAGATGTCAAGACACAATATCCATAGCTAAAATAACACCCATAGTAAGTGCTAACACATCTAACTATCCATACCTCAAAGATATACAAATCATAGCAAGTGAATCTAATACCATTAATATATACAACCCATAACAAGAAATCATAAGCTCCAAGTGCCAAACTTGTCAATGAAGAACATACACACCTAGGAACTCTCACTACATACTTAATTTCAAATATAAAAAAGATGAAGACATCCAAAGATCAACTACTAGCTCATCATATAGGAGGTGTTACCAATATCATATAGTACCAAGGAATATCCACATTGATATGCAAAACTTGTAAACCAATAACTTGTAAGTAGAGTTCTCTCACCACAAGTCTTAGAAGATCTCCCATTTTCTCCACACCCAACAAAGGAAAGAGATAAATCAACCTCTACATCATCACCCAAGGAACCAATTGATAACACATGACTAGAGATAAACATAGCTCCATTTTAAAACTCAAAACCAAACATCTAGGAATATGACCAAGACAAAGAGAGAAACTACAAGTTAAAACCTATAGCATGTCCTTCTACATACACCTCTAAATGCAAATTTGTGTAAAGTATGATCTCCTTCACAACACCCCAAGAGAAAATCCATAAAACACCCAAGTTGTTCAATCACCAAGATCAAACATAACATATGTATCATGTAGCCAACATGGATGTAAGCCTCTAAAACCAAGAAGATAAAAATCAAAGTAAACATTTTTTAAAGAAGGAAAACATCCCAATAAACTATCTCCTAACATTATCATAATGACATCATAACATCAACTCATATGCACAAGGAGATAAAAATGTTATGCATCCCTCAAAATAAATCCTCTAGGATAAACCATCTATCCATAGCTCAAGATCCATATCTATGAAAGAAAAACCATAAAACATAATGCACCTAAAAGAAACAATGGGCAATACCTCTCAAGTGATAAACCACCAAGTAGCCATGAGTGGGGAAAGAGAATTCTCCTCCAAGATATCCAATTCATCATGACTCATCTAATAACAATATCCTCATAGTTCCATGTTGAACTCACATCCAACAAATGTGTAGGATCCTTGACTTCCTATTGAAGTATCAATATCAACACATGTCTCTAGCCACAAGAGAGCTCCAAGCCTCACCTATGTCACTATGTATCCATGAACACCTATAACAAATCAATCCATGTGAAACTCCAAAATGAAACATAGAATAATCATGAACTAATCAAGAAAATGATCATGTACTCAATACAAACATAAACTAAACAAGATCAATGTCAAAGTTCTACAGCTAAACCGAGAACATAACATGACATCATGATCTCACATCTTCATAAAGAAAGAACATATGTTCCAATGAACATATCAAACACCTATATGATGCCAAAAATCTAAACTAGTTATTAAGGGTATACCATGATATAATAACAAATATCATGTCAAACAAGGATAACATGTCAAATGACAAAGAATAAATAACATCCAACCACAATTTGATTTGTCAGTCTTCTCACTTTGGTGGATGCATGAAATAACTTAGTATTATTGTCCCCTGCATGTAACCAATTTTCTCTAGATTTTTGCTTCCATTAAATCTCTTCTCAGTTAAGGACCTCCTCCAATTCTAACCTAGGAGTTTTTTATATTTCAAAGGATGTGATGTCCATACCCTGAATAATAAATTTCTCATATGATGTAGAAAGTTCTTCCTGCACTCTTTCCTTTTCCACAAAAATATTACGAAAGTGATGTCTGTTTCATTCTCTTATTTAACACTACTCCAACTTCAACTTCTAAATTAGCATTACAAAAGTGATGTTTGTTTCATTCTCTTATTTAACACTATGAACTCCAACTTATAAATTAGCATTTCCTTTAAAATTATAACATTGTTTTTAATCAAAACAATTCTACATAACAATAAAATTCTCATGTGGGTAGAATATATAAAGTAAGGTTAGCATTGGCTATCATAGTTTATTTGAATTAAATTAATAATAATCCAATCAAATTTACTACTCGTTAATAAATCAAAACCATATCTACAAATATACATTAAAATTCTATATCCATATTACATTCATTATTCATAAAATATAATTAGCATTATCAAGTTAAATAATTACACATTACAGAATGGTGTAAGATAACATTATCAACTTTAAATCCATGTATCAATAGGTAGAAAGTTACATGTAAACTATAACACCCCGTTAAGGAACCCCAGAGGACTAACAACTAACAAATTAAAATTACATAACAATAATTTTTTTTAGCATAATACATTGCATCTTTAAACTCATCATATAAATAACCATTACAATGCACAAGTAGAAGATAACATACATCTATAAACCATGTCCTTTATGGGTTCCCTAACATTATTACTATGCAACACACTAAACCTCAACTAGCATACATAAATCATTAATGAAACTATTATAACATTACATAACATAATTAACAATTATCATCTACAACTAGGTTCATTTTGAGAAACAAACCCAAAATTTCCTGTGATAACCTTTCAACATGAAATAATATAAGACATACAATCACATATTGGTAGTTGGTACCAACACCAATCAACCTAAACACTATTCTACCAAGTTACAATGAATATTAATTACATCCTCCTCCTTATGGAGTGTTCAAGAATCAATTACAATACAATTATAATGCTTCTCAAAGATACATAACATATTACATTTACATTTACTGAATAACTTGCAAGTGAATGATAAAGGTACTATAACAAAGAAGATGTGGATCTTTCCTAACACACACGAGCAAGTCTACTGGTCCCCAATGGAGGTTGGCAACAACCACCCGACCATGTGGAACCCTCGGGTCCACTCCACCATGCTCAGGAGATAGACATAAGGCACCAAGCACACAAGCCAACAAGAAAGAGAACAAGGTCTACTCTCAAGCACAAAATCAACATTCATAAGAACATAAGGTATACACATGTATAAATCCCAAAAAAAGGGAAAATATGAAACATGGAAATGATCCACTAGAGGCTTCCACTCACAACCAACCAAGATAGGATACTAGAGTACAAGAAGGAAAGAGTTTCATTGCATAGCGTCAACATGAGTTACCCCGATAACCTCTCTACGCTCCAACCCCTATTTGACAGCTCATGTAGAATCAAAACAATCCTTTCATGAAGACAAAGATGTTCAATTATGCTAGATCAATGCCCTTCAGATGGTCGAGCCTTACCACTCCATCCTTAGTTTGTACAAGCACTCAAGTCCATGGGTGGGGCACCATATTATCTTATTAATGTGTTTTACCCCAGTTCATTAATTTGGTTATCACTTGATTAAGAAACTCTCCAATGAGTTACCTTGGTAACCTCTTTAGGGACCTGACCCCCACTGAGAGCCACTCTTCCTAATTGCATCTAGATACCCATATCATAGGGTTAAATTAAAGAAATCATAAAGCATCTAGTACATAGAGATCTCATATAGAACATTCATGAATTCATAATCCAAAACTGAAATGCATAGTCATACACATAGACCTCTCTAGGCCTTCACATTAAAGATTCAGTTGCGAAACCACTCCCAAATATATAATCAACTGGATTATTCTACAACAAAGCATATGAAAGGGAATATGAATAGAAAATTGACCCAAATTAGATCAATCAAACCCAAAAACACATGATAAATAGGGTACAAGACCAAACTGAGCCTATGAGATGCTCCAAGAACCAAAACAAGATCAAACAAAGAGTTGTGCACTTCAGCCCAATTCCTATGCATTTGTAGGATAATTCTACACATTTTTATACTATGTTATATATTTTCAGCCTATACCTAGTACACATTTGCAACCCAAGACTGTGTATTTGAATCCAGAAATTGTGCGATTATATAGATGCTTGCACATTTGCATAGGTGTGATTTTGGGCACTCAATTGGGTAACCAGATGACTCCAAAAAAAACAAAGTAAACAAACCACTTGAGATAGGCATTATTACCTTCCATAAACTCAACCAAACAAGCCCCAACACCTATACAAACAAAACATGATAGCAAACTCTCAAACAACCCCTGATTTGCACAACGAAAACAAGTGCAATTGAACACTATAAAAACTATCATTTCAAACCAAAAATTGAAACAAATTTTTAGATTTATAGAAATGATAATAAATAAACCGCAATGCCATTTTAAAACAAAAAATTTAAAGGAAAAAAAGAAGTAAGAAAAACCCTACCTCAAAAATTTGAAAAACAAAGAAAATGGAGCCTACACACCAACACGTTCTAGAAAAAACCTCTTTGAGCAATAGAAAATTTATTTAATTTCTAGAAAATCCCTCTCACAATCCAAGCCTCAATCGAATCCAAGGTATTACCAACCAAAATCTACACAAAAATCTAGCCCAAAATTGTAAGAGTTTCACCCAGATTTCACACCAAACCCTTCTCCAAAATTTCCAAAATAACAAGAAGAATCCTCTCCAATTTCTTCCAAAAGTTGCAACAACAAAAAAAACCCCAAATCTCCCAAAAACCAACCATATAAAATTTCCCAAAATTCATGAACAACCAACCAACCAACCAAATAACCAAACAATAATAACTCACACAATAATTACACCATTTAATAAAACACCAATATAATTACTCCCATACATTAAATATATATTTTTATTTAATAATCGTATACCCCCACCAAATGTAAAATATATTAAAATACACAAAATGGCAAATATAACAATACTAATATTAACAATTATGTCACATAAAGGTATTAATAATTATTATAATTATAATTATAATAATAATAATAAGGATAAGAAATATTTATATCATTAATAATAATATTAATAACATAAATATTATTAATAAAATATAACATAAATAATACTAATCATCACTATTGTCACGAAGGATTGCACCTGGATGCTAAGTATGAAACTTAACAATCTTATGAAACATGGAATCATACTTAGCAATCCTATGAAACATGGAATGATCCTCAGGCATGTGGGTTGCCTAATCTTGAAGATCAATCTCCAAAGAGGGTTGGAGGGAAGGGTTGGAGGGTTGGTTCCTTGATTCTTTATGCTTTGAAGCTACCATTTAGTGTCCTTTATGCACTATACTCTCTATTATTAGTGGCTTAGAAGACTGAATAATGTTTGTGGACTGTCAAATGTGGCTTTGACTACTAAAAAATAGTCGTATACTGCTTGATCACTGGCCTTTTGTTGCTATGAAACCCTTGTCTTTGTCTTGATGATGAATGAGCAGGGATCTCTTGTTCATCTTTGTAGAACCATTATCTTTTTTTTCACAAGGACTATAAGGTCACTATCTTTATGCTTTGCATCTAGTCTCATGCTGCAACAATATTCTTCTTGACTGATCTCTATACTATGATGTTTTTTATCAATCATTATCCTATCTACTATATTGATATCATAGAGGTCTACTCATATTTGACTGCTACAAACTCCATCCCAAGCATTTCTCAATTGCTTCTATTAAATTATTGTCAAACTAATGATAGTACAATACTACTTTGTCTCTTCATTTCTATGGCATTGTACTACATATACTTCATCTATTTCAAAAATCTTCTTTGTGATTCTTATGGGTTGCTACAGGAGATCTTAAAACCCATACTTGCTTTACTTAAAGAAGAAAAGATTTGAATATTTAAACCTATAAACTCTATATGTCTATGGAAAAAGAAATAAATGCCAAAGAATACACAAATATCCTTACGATGTGAAACATATAGCTATCTTCAAAAGATGCAGAAAGAAAGGTGCTTTTCTTTGCAGAATAAGGGCTTAAAACCCTACCTCTACATAGATCTTAGTGATAACTGGACCTTTAGGTGCAAAATGAAGTCTTCCAAGTGACCTTAAGCATGCACAATGAATACCTCTTCTCTTTTACTACTCCTTCATGCATGCATAAGTTACTTAAATGCCTCCTTTCTATGTCTGGATGTTGTTGAAGACTTTGCTAACCGGAGCTTGGAAGATGTATGTGAAAACTATATCCTGCTATCTTTATGCAGTTTCCACTTTAGTCCATAGCTCGAATGAAGAGTTAAAGAGTATTTTGCATTGTTAAAATAAAGATGAAATGTGAAACTTGCTATGTTTAACATGCAAAGTGGGAATATCAAATTTTATCCATTTATTTTCCCTCCCAACACAATGCATGTTTTTTTGACTTATTGCTATGCGGAAACTTTTCTATTCTTCATGAAACTTTTGTAATGTGGCAAGAGGCCCTATGAAAGGTTTTGTAATAATAAATAAAGAATTTATTTATTTATCATTTGCATTTTTAAGTTAAAATGCCTACTCAAGTGAACTTTTCTCCAAACCGTGCAATGTGGAGTTCTTTTTTTTTTTAATAATACCCCTTTCTACCTTTTGGAGCCCTTAATGTAAAATAAAGGATATTTGCATGATTATTTCACAACTTTCTTTATAATAAGGCCTCTTTTTTACCACTAAAGGGGGAATTTTAAAATGTCTATAATCTTATTAAATCAAAGATATTTCTTTGATTTAATATTTTAACCTTTTTATGCTTAAAATCCATAAGATATTTTTAACAAATCAAAAGGCTATTTTTTTGCTCTTTGACCTCAATATGAAAAATAGGTAACATTTTGGTGACTTCTCAGGGTTGTTTGCTTGCTAAACAATAGAAACCAGTAGCCTTAGTATCCATTGGGCATAGGGGTCATCATATGGCTTGAAAAAGCTTAGACTTAGACCATGACTCGACTGTTAGAAACATTGAGCAACAAAACTCTAAAACTAGACTAAAAACTTGTGCTACCAGCTCTTGGGGAAGGGAAATAACTGAAATAAAAACGTGCATCAGCACTTGGAGGTAAATAAAAGTCAAAAAAATAGTGTGCATCAACACTTATTGAAATGAGAAATTATATTCTAATATATACAAGGTAGATCATTCACCTCAATAGAAAAGCTTGAGATGAATCCCATTGACTGGGATAGGTAGCTCTTCTCCATCAAGATTGGACAGTTGGGAAGCATTATGTGGCTTACAAGCTGTGATCACAAATGGACCACTCCACATGGCATCAAACTTGGTCTTCTTTCTAGATCTACTTTTCAGCTCATCTCACTTTAGGACTAGATCTCCTTCATTTAAAACCCTTAGGACCGCTTTCTTATCAAATGTTCTCTTCATCTGGGCATGGTGATTCTCCAAACTTTAAAGTTCTTTCCTTCTTGTCTCTTCTAATTTCATCAACTCAACCAATCTGATTTCCATTGGCTCTTCTTCTATTATTTCCAGCTCCTTAATCAAATTAAGAGTTTGAAGCTTGACTGAAATAAGAACCCTTGCCTCCTTACCATATACAACAACATAGGGAGAATTACCTGTAGACCTCTTAGAAGTAATTCTATCAGCCCATAAGGCTAGCTTTAGCTTGCTATGCCAAGTCCTCTAATTATCTTCAATGGTTTTCTTGATGATCCTTTTAGATTTTTGTTAGTAGACTCAGCTTGTCTATTACCTTGTGGATAGTAATTTGACGAAGTACTCAAAAATGTATTATTTTTAACATCCCATTTAGTTAATCTCATACCAACAAAAGCTAAAGCATTATCAGAGATAATGGATTCAGGAGTACCAAACCTTGCTACAATGTCTTCATAAAAATTTAGGACAACGCTCTCATTTGCTTCTTTTAATGCTACTGCCTTTGTCTACTTGGTGAAATAATCAGTGTTTGTTAATATCTACTTGTGTCTTGAACTAGAAGGTGGATTTATGGGTCCAATGAAATCAAGACCCCACTTCATGAAGGGTTGCTCCACCTGAATTGGATGCAATGGTAAAGATGCAAGCTTTTGTTTTCCTGCAAATAAAGCACATTGTTTGCATTTTCTTACCCATGCATATGAATCCTTGTATATATCAGGCCAATAACAACCAACTCTCATGATCTTAAGACATGTGGTTCTTGGTGAAAAATGGCCACCAATTGTCCCATCATAAAATTCTTCAAGAACTCTGTCAATCTGATTAGCTTCTATGCATCTCAATAAAACACCATGAAAATTATTTGTATACAAAAACCATTCAAAATGACATAAGGTATTGCTTGCAATCTGAAATGCCTTCTTTTAGCATTGTTTAAGCTTTGTGGACACTCACTGGTTACAAGATAATGCATCATATCTTGTATCCAACTCCAAGGGGGGTTGCTATAGCATATTGTTCTTCATTACTGGGCACTAAGACAACCTCTTCTTCTATTTCTTTATTGTTCAAATCATTTCCATCCAGCTGTTCACACAATCCTTTACCTCTTACCAGCTTGGTAACCTTGATTTCTACATCATATTCCACGACTCTTGTCATCCAACCAACTCTTTTTTCATTTAAATCTTTACTCAAAAAGAACTCTTTAACACTTGGGTGAGCAACCATAAGTCTGATTTTTATTATTTGAAAGCAAATGCCTAAATTTCTTAAGACTTCTAATCACAACTAAGGCATGCTTTTCAACAAAAGTATACCTTTGCTCGTACCCTACCAAACCTTGAATGAAAAAGGCTATTGGTAATTTTATTCCTTCATTATTTTGTTGCACCAACATAGCTGAGATTGTGTCAATACTACCAAATGCATAAAGTATGAAATCTTTATCAAAATTTGGATTTACAAGAGTAGGTGCAGTTGCTATGGCTTGTTTAATCTCTTCAAAACTGCTATTGGCTTCTTTTGACCAGCTAGAACTTATACCTTTTTTGAGCATAGTTGTGATAAGTTTCAAATTATATGCAATATTAGGAATGAACCTTCTAACAAAATTCATTCTACCAAGAAATCTTTGTAAGCATTTCTTATGAGCTAGTAATGGTAAGGCTAAGATTGAACTTACTCTTTTAGGATCTATGGTGATACCATGCTTTGAAACTATATGCCCAAGTAATTTACCTTCATGGACAGAGAAGATACACTTTTTAGGATTAAGTGATATACCATATTCTCTACATCTTTCAAATATTTGCCTCAAATGATCAAGATGGTTAGTTGCAATCTTTGAAAAAAAAGTAATATCATCAAGATAGACTAATACAAACTTGTTCGTGAGACCCTGAAAATCCATATCCATGGTTCTTTGGAAAGCTCTAGCATTTGATAATCTAAATGGCATCTTTCTATAGGTCATGGTTCCCCATTTAGTAGTAAAGGTTGTCTTGTATTGATCTTCTTCCTTCACCAAAATTTGGTTATATCCTAAATAACCATCTAGCAATGAAAACCTTTCAGAACCTAAAACAACTTGGAAGATTAATTCCATAGAAGGTAGGTAGTGATCCTTCAATGAAGCTTTGTTAAGGTCTCTGAAATCAACACATTGTTTTATTTCTTTGTTCTTTTTCCTAACAACTACTAAATTGGAAACCCAAGATGTGTGCTTAATAGGAAAAATGATGTTACCTTGGATTAGCTTGTTAAGCTCAACTTTCATCAAGTGTTCAAGCTTTGGATTCAAAGGTATTTTCCTTTGCCTTACTAGTTTTGCATTTGGTTTCAATTCAATAGTCTGTTGTGCTAACTTAGGGTTAAAACCTTTCAAGTCTCCATATGCCCAAGAAAACACATCAGAAAATTCTTGACAAAGTAAAACAAAAGCATGCTTCTTTTCATCAATATATACCTTGCCAAGCTTAAGGAGGTTATCTTTGAAAATCTCAATGAGTTCATATTGATATTCTTTCACTGTCATGTTGGTCTTATCTCTGCTTACCTGATCATCGGTGTTGAAAATAGATTCCAAGGTAACTAAACCCTTTGGCAACTTGTTTGACTTCAATTGTATAATCTAATTTTCATACTGTTGCTACAACTTATGTTGATTACCATTAGAAAACTCTGCTTCTTCAATCAGAAAGTTAATTATTTGCTCATCACTATCAAACAATTGCCAACTAGTATTATTATCGACTAACAATGTCCTTACAACCACCTTTACATACTATCTATGTTTTTTATCTCACTTGGAATATCAAATTGTGCACCTAAGGCAACCAACCTATCAACCTCTCTATTTTGATTTCTAGGTACGAATAGCAAGTTAAAGCATCAAATAATAAATTCCTCAATAAGTTCCCAAACTCTATGCTTATATAACTTGAGCAAATCATTTTTTGTAACATTGACATGCCTTACCTGATTTGCTACTAACTCACTATCACCAATCACCTTCAAACACTTGTTTTTCTTCTTCCTTGCTCATTCAAGACCATGTATAAGTGCCTCATACTTTGTTGTATTATTTGTATAGTTGAATGCAAACCTCATAGTTGAATAGTATTTCTCACCACTTGGAGAAATCAACATTGCACCACCACCTGCACCCACTTTGCTTCTGTAACCATCATAATATAATTGCCAAAGCTCATTAGTTTGTTGTTCACTATTCTGATTTTTATCCTTTACCAACTTAGGAAGGACAATATCTTGTTCGTGAATCATGTAAATTCCTAATCTTACTTCATCCATATGACTGAAAGGATCTTCCTCATGGTTCTTAGTTGTCCACTCATCCAAAACTACATCAGGTATGCCTTCTATGGGTGTTTTTGGATCTTGAACAGTAGGTAATTCTCCATGTTCATGAATATAAAGATTTGCATTTATGGGGTTTGGAGTATATGGTTCAATATGGTCATTGGCCAAAGGCTCCGATTTTATAGTCACCTTGGTGCCATCCCTTGTTCTAAAAAATATGTGTGACCAATCTGAGGAAATATATCCTCCCAACTTAGCAGTGAAATCTCTAGAAAGACATATAGCAAAGAATGGTGGTAGGTCTATAATATGGATATCTTGTGGGATTACAAAGTTAGGACATGCATGCAAATTAAGACCAAGGTTTTTTATTACTCCAACTGTGTTCACTATTGTCCCATCTAATTGGACAACTCCTTTGGAAATTGGCTCATAAGATAAACCAAGTTTATCAGCTAATTGTTTGGGCATTACCAAGCTGCTTGCTCCTGAGTCAATCATGCAATTATGGATTAGGTGTTGTCCAACAATCAAAGTCACATGAAATGGAGGTGGCTTAACTAATTGAATTGGCTGATCATTCTGAGTTTGGGTATCATTGGTAAGCACAACTTTGGGCTGATCTTTTTGAGGCTCACTAGACAAAGACATCCTGGCTAAGGCATCTTGCAACAAATCCTTTTGTCTAGGTATGTGGAAAGCATCTAACACTAGTACATTCGGGTCAAAATTTCGACGGCAAATCGTCGGAATTCCGATGAAATTTTGTCGCACTACCAACAAAAAAAGTCGTCGAAAACTTTTTGTCGGAAGTTCTGACTATCCTTGTGGTCATTGCAATTTCGAAATCACCTCCAACCTTTCCGACGGCCGCCATTGATGCTCATACCCAGACAGAATACTGTCGAGAACTTGGCCTATCGTCGGAATTCTGACTCCACAAGGTAAAATTCCGATAGAGATGTGTCATCAGATGCACAGCATCCTCGTCGGAACTCTCCTGGAGGCCGAGTTCTCAGAAAAAAAAAAATTATAGAAAAAGATTGACATTGGTATCTCTCTTCTATCTCTCTTCTCTATCCCTCTCTATTATCTCTCTTCTCTCTCCCCTCTCTAGGTCTCTTTCTCCATCTCTCTCTTCTCTCTCCCCTCTCTAGGTCTCTTTCTCCATCTCTCTCTTCTTCTCTCCCTCTCTACTTCTCTTTCTCTACCCTCTCTAGGTCATTATCTCTTCCTCTCACCCTCTCTCTCTCTCTCTCTCACCTCTATAGGTCTCACCTTCCATTCCTCCATCATTACCCATGTTGTCAAGTTGCAAGATATTTCCCAAAGTACTTGGTTGCTAGGGTTGATTTGCTTAAGTGTTGGAGTTAGAGTTAGATGAGACCTGCATGATTAAGCTATATTAAGTGATCAAGTCACCAAGATCTCAATTGTAAACATGACTAGGCTCTAGGGTTTTAGGGTAGCATAGGTCAAGATTGAGGTATGGTGGTCAAGAATTACCTTCCAATGACAAAAGACATCCAAATGATGAAGAATGAAGCCGATGAACTCATAGAAGTTTGGAGGAGATAATTTGACTAAGTTAAAATTCTATTTAAGTCATGGTCATGATACTAGCTTGCTCATCAAGAGCAATTTGTGCGAATGAACCCTAGAAATGTGTCCATGCTAGAGAAGCAAGAATTCCAATAAAACCTAAGGCAATGCTAGTAAGGGGTCAAAATTAAAGAATTAGGGTACAAAAAACAAAATTTGGCTAAGTCGAGACGTTGCTCAAGGATGACCTAAATCATGGAGTGTAAATCAATCATGAAACATGAGAATGGATAGGTCTTGACCCAAGCAACATAAGTCCCCCTTGTGATTCCAGAAGATATCACATCACAATCATTGAGTCTATCTGCAATATAAAGTCAAGACCTGACTATTGGAATCTTGGAGTCATCCCATTTGATCACGTAGTTTAGCACTTGGGAGGATTTTGTCCAAGAGAGGATAGAATACTTAGTATTTTATTTTGTGTTGCATAGTGCATAAAAAACACATCAACAAAAACCATTGAAAGGTTTGGTTAAAGCCTTCGAATCACAATCTCTACAAGAAGCTATCAAGAGTGCCCAGAATTTGGAAACTTTAGTATCCAAGAACATAATTCATAAGGCACCACTTTTAGAGCAACCAAAGAAGTCTATCAATGTAATATTTTATTTACCTTGGATATGTTTTATCCTACATGTGATATTCCACTATTAAAAAGCTTAATTAGGTAATATTTTTACTTAGGTAGAATAAGATAATGAGTTGCACATTCTCCTTCTTTGATTGAGATTATACTTTTTCCTTGTCACAAATTTGGAAACTTGGATAAGCAATTTCTTTTTTTGGTTTTCTACCTCTTCATGATCCTCATGGGTTTGGAATCTTGGAAGCTATATATTGTAGGTTTTTCCTCGATTAACATATCAAATGAAACTATTGTGAGCTTTCATATCTTAACATACCAAGGGCTTAAGTTTGGGGATGACAGGGGGATGACGAAGGGGGTGGGGTGGGATGCAAATATATATACAACTTAAAAAATTAATTATAAAAGGATGTGTATAGAATAAGTATAACAACTATAAATAAATTTTTTCCACACTATGTAAATTTTACAATAAACATTAAAAATATGTCAATGACTGCATTGAAATTTGAACATTAACAATGGTGGTAGAGTTTTGGAACTTTGGGAACAAACTAAGAAGAATAAGTATAAGAATTACAGATGAAACTTTGGCATACTAAGTGTTTAAACTAGTCAACATAAAAAAAATGGAAATGATTGCATTAACAATAAGAATGGTGGGTAGAAGTTTGGGGTCAATGGGTAGTGCCCCTTGTGGGGGGTTCGGGGCAGAGCCCCCATCAAGGTTAGGGGGCATTGCCAAACCTTTAATACGGATGACATTTTCACAATAATTTCACCATTTTTGTTTAGAATTGGACTTTCTAATTGGGGGCCATGTGTAGACTCATAGGCATCCTCAAGATGGTCAAGAGACTCCTTGGAGTCCCTAGGACATCCCTAAGTGGTGCGGCAAGCGGATGTTTCCCCTAAGTATTGCATCCTGAAAAAATAGGGATTTTGGAGGGGGGGAAGGGGTCCCCATGTTTCAATGGTTTCAAAAGATTCTAAGTTTTTTTTTTTATCTTGTCATAACAAAATATACTCCTCTTGCATCCTTGGATGATTTGAAAATTGAAAACAATTTGACAAGAAAAAACTAACTTCTAAAGTTTAGACTTAGTTTTCTTTTTTTATCCAAGTCACTACAACATTTCAATGATGAAAGTAGCTTTTTTTTGGTGGTTTCAAAGAATCCAAAAGGCTTGAGAAATTCAATATTATCTTTCATTGCACCAAAATTGGAGATCAAGAAGCATGCTCACAAACAAGGATTTGTTTGTAACTTAAGGCAATCGACTAGTTTTTGGGGCATTTTCAAGTCTAAAGAACCTACCATTGTGTCAAAAAGGCCCATAAGACCCCATTTTCATCTAAAAATTGTCTCTTTTGGTCGTAGAAGCATTTAAGGAAAAAAAAAATCACACAACCAATGATATGCCTATACCATACATATTTGAGTTAAAATAAAAATAAAAAATTGACAAGGTTTGGAGACCATTGAACAATTTGGGAGATTGCTAATACATACACTCAATTTATAAAGTCTCAATTTGATGTACTTAATCTTCGAGAGGCCTATACAAAAGCATTTTGTAATTGCGAACTAAGATAAATTTCCATTTTTGGTAGTTTTCATCATGGATTATGGTATTAAATTCTGACATTCTATTGTCAAGATAAATTCAGATAAATTCCGACATTCTATTGTCAAGATAAATCACATCACCTTAGTAATTGAACTGTAACAATAAGATTGCATACAAAGTACAGGTTTGCTATGAAACATGTTAAAAGGGTTAAACTGTTTCAATTAATACAAACACTGGAACTATTAAACAACAATAGCTTGTTGGTAATCAAGATTTTGGACTATACCCACATTTTACACCTTTTCATACAGTTACAAAGAACATAGAAAACATGTACGTGGAACTACAGATTCCAACATATGTAAAAATTCAACAATCTAAATAAGAATGGGAATCATGTGGAGAATGGTTAAGACATGCATAAATAAAAGGAAAACAAAAATCTCTCAATGTATATCACAAACAAATCAAGGAAAAAATCTTTTAGGCAGGGGACCGATATGATCATAAAAATTTCAAAACTTCCAAAGTATAGAGCATTTGAGATTTCACAGAGAATGTGTTAATTCAGCTTTATTCATGATGAGGCATATTCACAACTTTTGCAGTCACACCATGGTGTTGTTCGTGTTGGCTCTGTTGGACCCTACAATTAAGATTCAATATACGTACATTATTCAATAAGATTAACTATGCAACATTATGAAATATTGAAAAGTGTGTTATCTTATTGAGCTTCACTTTGTTTTGAGAATAGTTTAATATTCTCTACTTAACAGGGCCAACCACATGAAGGTGGAAGCTCATTTGGCCCCTCCACCACCCCCCCCCCCCCCCAACATCACTCTAAATTCCCCATTAACATCTAACATTCATTCATTCTTTCATCCATTATTAAAAATAACATTCATTCATTATCACATAACGTTCATTAACACATAAAATTCATCAACTTTCATTAAAACGCAACATTCATCAATAATCATCAACACATATCATTCATGAACATTCATTAGCACATAATTACATTCATTAACACATAAAAATCAGTCATTATCAAATAAGGTAGATTACAATCATTTCTTTCTTTGTTTTTTCTTTGAAGCTATGAAAAGACTAAGTGAAACATCGGTTTCTTCATCATTTCCCCCATCTTTGGATGTTCTGCCCTCTTCTCATTCTCTTGATGTATGCCTAGTCCTATACAAAGGACGAGGATGCTGAACCAAAGGGGGGTCCTCTGCAATAACAAAGAATTGGGTTAAATTCAAAACATTTTTTTATTATTGTTACAAGTATTTCATTAATTTAAAGAACACAACCGTTACACTCTTTACCTGATGGGGCCACATCATCTTCCACATCATTTTGTCTAGCCTCAACCTCGACATGCTGAACACCCTCTAGATCCTCTAGAGTTGAAATACGAAATGTTACATTAATCAATACACCAATTGCAATTAAATTTGTTTAAAGGAATAACAGTGGTCCTCTTTAATTGATTGGGGAACATCATGTTCCTGATGTTGTCTACCCGGATCATGCTCCACTTGGTCACCACCAACTACATGCTCTAAAATATTAACAATAAAGGTTACATTAATTACTACACTAATTTTTAATTTAAGATGTTTAATTGTATTAATAATTACATAAAAAAAATTGAATAGCAAATGAATACCTCCACTACTAGGATGCACATCTGGACCTTCATGTACAAGTTCTGTTCCACGATTATCATGCTGCATTCCAATGTCACGCGCAGTGTTATCATTGCTTGCTTATTTAAAAAAAATATAGTCACTTTATGTTGAAACTTAACATCAAATAGATTATTGGTTAAGTATTCAATTTGAAATAATTTTCATTTAGCTTATTTACCATTGTGATAGATGCATCAGAACCTCATGTTTGCCCACTCAATTCTCATAGCCATTCAACCACAGCTATATAGCCTTGCTGGTAGCCAATTCTCTTGTCATCTTCCGTGGGTGCTCTATTGAATTCAGAGCCTTGCATTTTTGCTTAGTATTCTGAATTTTGCTTGTATTGTTTGATAAAAAAAAATTTGTTTACAATTTATAAATATTTTGATGTGATACTTAATTTACTGATTCTTACAATTCATGTGGCAAGTATCATATAACCACCAGAGCCGAGTTTGTGTTGCCCATGCTTTTCTTGTCTTGCCTTGGTTGCCTTTGACGTGTCACTCAATCTATAAAAAGTTTGAAATATGTTAGATTATATAAATATAATGAATAATTAGTACATATTCACATTCTTAATAGTATCACATACCTTCTTCTGGTGTCTAGTGGTGTATTTCCTTTTTTCCTTTCAATTCTCTCCTTTGCATCCAAAATCAGGTCCTTCCACTACCTCTCTGGAATCATGGGGGGACGCTCATACTTTACGTTCTTCTCTAAATGTGTCCTGTATTGGTCCCTCACATACTTTAGATATGTGCCAGCTTTTTCCAGGAGCTTAGTCTTGTCGAATGTGTCATTTCCAAACAACCCTACCATACAGTTTGTGAGTTCATCTTTTAACTTTTTTTCTTGGTCATTCCACCTTTAAAGCAAAAACAAACCTGTTAGATTTAGAAAGAAACTGAAGCTACCTTTGATATAGTTCAAGAAATGGATAAAAGGAAAACTATTCTAGCAATGATATGAAATCAAAATAGTGGATAAGGGTTAGTTCACATATGATGTTCCACCTTTTACGTATGGTGGGCCCAAATATCTACAATGTAATGTCATTAAGATTTTTATAAAAAATATCATTTGCTGCAAAAAAAAACATGGGATCATTAGTCCAAAATGAGTGATCAGTATGTAAATTACAATTAGACTATATATAATAATAATTTTAAAGTACCTGGAACCTTTTGTATCTTCAAGGGAATCAATTCTTCGTCACTCACCACCAATGTGGCCTGCAACGTTCTTGTACTAGTAATACGGGAAGATCTAGGAAATGATGGTATGTTATCACCAGTACTCGCCTCTGGCGCATCCTCATGTGCATCTCTTGCCATAGTAAATGAATCCACTATGAAATGCCTCCAAGAAAGAACACTTCAAGGGTAATAAACACATAACGAAAGAGAGAGAAAAAGAGGGATCTACCACTAGTGGGCGGGTCAACACGAGCCGGTGCAACAGATGATGTCTGCATGCTACGTGTTGCCGACATTGCAGTTGGCAATACAGTTGGGGTCGACCTCGGACCCATGTCAACACCTAAAGAGTAATACATTAAATATGTAAAACATTAAAAAAGCAAGTTCACAAGTCCAAAGGAGTGGTTTTAATATATAGAACATGGTCATCACCTGAACTACCCGCAATACCCTGATCATCGCCACCAGAATGATGAGGCCCTATAATTTTTTGTAAAAACAACACATACATATTTTAGTTAATGACATAAAAGAGAAAAAAATATAAACCATTATTGAACTTTTGTTATGATTAAAGCTTTCATTACTGCTTACTTGCAAGTTTTCCATTGTCCACAACAATAGTTGCACCCTCTCTGTTATCTCATCAGTCTGAGGGCTTATGGTTGCCAAATCAACAATCTCTTGTCTAATTTTTCTAATATTCCTTTGTACAAATTGTATAGGGTTTGTGCTAAGTGCGATGTCATCAGTGCATAACACTGTCGAGCACCCCACATCCCTATGGAGGTGTTGAGGTACTACAAGTTCCTTTCCCTTATCTTGAACATCCGTCTGTGACAAGAATATAATTAACACTATCAAAATTACTTCAAAACACTCAAGAAAAGTTCATAATGTAACATTTTGCTTCTATCTAATTTGTACAATTACAATGAGGTTTACCTACTCCATAAAAGTGTCGGGACCTACACCCCTATCTATGCTATGTGGTGGATCCATGTGGCCTTGTGACAAAGAAAAAATATAAAAACGTTAGCGAAATGAAACCAATGGACTTAGCAAAAAAACTTAATAATACAATGGTTTATTGGATTCATTAATTGGAAGTTGGCTTAAATGGTATATATATAATACATACCACCCCCATGATAGTAACTTTGTTTGTATTATACGATTCAAATTGTAATCGATTAGCAGCTCTTCCCCTGCACTTATTGATTTTATCACACATACAAACACACAATTTCCCTCACGTGCCTCAAATATGCAATTGGGTTGCTTATTAGTTGACCCAGGTCGTGTACTATTTATAAAACTTGCAATATTCCATGTTGCTTTTGGCCTTCCATCAATGTATATAGCCACTCTTTTACTTTGATCATTATCTTTTTGTTGTATATAATTGGCTGACAGTGCATACCTACGCAAACTTTTTTTATATCGAACAATCTGCAACCAATCATTATAATTGTAACAAGGTCCAACAAACTCCATCAATTCAACAACTTTGTTGTAACAGATCTTTATGTTGTCCATGGAAAATAGGCCCAAACCATGTAACGACGAAGGTGCTATGCAATATATCCTCTCATTAACACAAAAATCAGTGTTTATTGGAGGAAGTTCCTTGGGTACACATTGTTTTAGTAGATGTTTGTACCTCAAGGGCACCTCAATGTCGCCTTTGGTCTCATCATCATAAGAACATGACCCCCCTTGAGCAAGAAAAAATTCCATGCGTTTATTGAATTTTCTTCTAATCTTTTGACCTCTAGTTGATCTCCCTATTTGAGATCTACTACATGTCTCACTTTCCTCTTCTATTCTTGCATTTCCCTCACTCAAGGAAGACACATCTGACAAATACCTATTTGGTGATACTTGTTCACCATCAAATGAGAGAGTTAGTTGGTAATGAGAGAGATATTTTGCAAATGAGGGTAATATTGATGAAGAAGTCGGCCATAAAGTTGATGTTGAGATTAAAATTTGAGTAAGTCCAACTGGGGCCTCAAGTGTTGATAACTGTATTAGATTTGCTGCTAATGTTGAGGTTTGAAAAACTGAGTAAGTTTATTTTTCTTGTAATTTTTAAAAAATATATTATTTGTATAAGGTGTATTGACTTATACCTGTCGATCCATGAGACTGTGCAGGATCCTCGTCAAAGGGGTTCAGGTTCCTGCACCAACAATTGAGCATCATAAGCATTACATTTGTAATTTGATAAACAATAAATACTGCAGTATCATAAGCATCATAAGCATCACATATGTATCATCATATATGTAACTGAGCATCATAATAATCACATATGTATAATCATAAACATGTAATCCATCACATATGTATCATAAATCACCATCCATCACATAGCTAATAAGTAGTCCACATTCCATAAATAAACACAAAGTTCAAAAAATGTCACATGTATCATCATAAGCATGTAATCCATCACATATGTATTTTAAATCGCCATCTATCACATAGCTAGAGGTGCATCATGAATTAATTAAGTAATGGCATTAGAATTCAAAACATATGAATTATTTATGTAACCATATAAGTCAAATCAATTTCTATCAAGATATCAATATTAAATAGATAATATAATAATTGCATCTCATACATTTCATTCATGTCATTGATCTTCTTCTTCATCCAACTCATCATCATGACCATCATCATCATCATCATCATCATCATCATCATCATCATCATCATCATCATCATCATCATCATCGTCGTCGTCGTCGTCGTCATCATCGTCGTCGTCGTCGTCATCATCGTCATTGTGATTGTGTTCGTCATCGTCATCGTCATCACCATCACCGACACCATCACCATCACCATCACCATCACCATCACCATCATCATCAGCAGCAGCAACATCATCATCATCAGCTTCTTCTTCGTGTACATTTCCGTCAGGAACATCATCGAGTAATTGTCGATTGTGATCATCATCTATATCATCTTCTACTTCTTCGGTATCTTCTTCTTCCATCACATTATACATTATCGGCCTTCCTCTTGGATCATGTCTAACAACAAATGACCAACCCGGTTTATGTGGAACCTCTGAGTAAAATACCTGCTCACACTGACTTGGAAGAACATAGGGCTCATCCCCAACTCGTTCAAATGACCTTGTATTAACCATTGTAAATCCATTATCATGTTCGATAATAGTTCTATTAGGATCATTTTTATTCAGTCATAGCCTATACCATTTGACGATGAACAGAACTAATTTGAAGGAATTAAAGTCACAATCAAGTATATCATCCAAAATGCCATAGTATCAATTTTGAGACTCTTGAGGATGTATGTCATTTCTAGATGAAATATTGGTCACCTCAAAGACTGCAGTTATCCCAGAATCACAAGTTTTCTTCGTGTCATCCAACTATTTGATGTGAAATTTATGACCATTGCAGCACATAGCCTTGTGGTGTTTGACCTGCAATATGTCTAACATATTAAAATTATTGCATCATGAGTTGATAAACATACGGGTGATTAATAAAATTATACGTACCTGTTGATCTCTTAAACCATATGCTAAATCAATTTCCCTTTGTGTAACATTGGAATATCCATTACGATGAGCTTCTTTAACCAATGAAGCGACACCATCCCATGTTAATGTGCGACCAAATTTTTGACATCGTTCAATCCACACCGTCATCCAATCAAGATTGTTTGCAATATACAAATGTAGCGCATCCCACTCCTGACCAACTATACAAATAATTAATAGACCACTTACAACTGATTTATTTAGAAGATGAAGAATTAATTTACTACAATAACATCTTATAATTACCTCTCACTTTCTTCAATCTACCTTTCCCCATCAAGTGCTCCCCTTCGAATTTATTAATGGGGTTGGGATCCCAAATGCGATCTATGTGGATTTTTGCTGCAAACTTAGGAAGATATTCAGTAATGTACACCATAGTTTGGTATACCATATATCCCTCCACCATAGAACCCTCAGGATATGCTCTTTGTCGAACCAAAGCCTTCAAAAATTTCAAGTGCCTCTCAACCATCCACATTGACCTAGTGTGTACAGGTCCACACAATTCAATCTCCTCAACTTGGTGTATGAGGTAGTGTTCTTGTGCATTGAAAAAAGTTGAAGGTAGACACTTTTGCATTTCACACATTAGATGAGGGATTTTTCTCTTCCAATATTTTATATCTTCCTTGTGGATTTCTTTAGATGACAAACACCTAAAAGAGATTGAAGACACAAAAATATATAAACGAAACTTTACAAAATAATATATAATATATTGCATAACAAGTAAAACAAATGGCAAATATAATATCTATACAACAAATTGAACAAACATCACCACTTACCTCATGTATTTTCCAAGATCATATATGACTTGCTTGATATTATTGTCGAAGTGGTCTGGGAGAGATAGAGGTAGAACGTACTGCAACAATTATAAAATGATATTTTCATTGTTTTCTAACATAATACAATGAAAAGTACATGCACAGTATACAGATATATAGTAAATACACAAGAACACGAATTACCTTAATGAAGGTATGTCAATCATGCGTTTTCATCCCTGGCCCAAATTCACTCTTCTTTGATATGAGATTGTTTATGTTCGCAGCAAATCTTATGGGAAATCGAATTTTTCGTATGACTTCTTTTATAGAATTGCTTTGCTGCTCCATTAATAACCAAGGAAGGGCACTTATATTAATCTGATCTCCATTGCTATTTGATTGAATGACATTTTTCATTGCATGATTGGATTCCACAATGTCACTACAAATTTTGACAATTTTTTCTTTGTCACGCCTTCCATCCAATATTTTCCATAATGTCTCTATTATATTCTTTCCAATATGCATTGTATCAAACAAATGCACAATTTGTAGCTGCTCGTAGTAAGGCAACCTACTGAATTGTCTAGGATAACTTTTTAGTCCCTTTGGAAGGTGGCCATCCATGCCTTGACGACCTTCAATATCATCAATTACATCATCAATAAACAAAACACGATAGAAAAATTCAAATTCCAAACATAAACCATTAGATGGAAATACATTACCTTGACGATTAATTCTATTATATTCCAACTTCCATAAGTGAGGAGTCATTCTTCGTGGCTTTGATGTAGTCTCTTCTTTCCCATTGAAAAGATGTTTTTCAGTATTCCGGTACTTATGATTTTTGTGAAGGAAGTGCCTATACTCATCAAACACCTACTTTCCTAAACTTTTTGAATGACGGGATTTCATCTTTGGACCACAAACTGGACATGCAAATTTTCCCTTTGTTTGAAGACCTACAAGATAATGTATAATTCTATTAAATCTGTTAATTTTTATAATTATAATTATCATGCGCAACTTGAACACTATAACGTACCACAAAAATGTGTTAGCCCTAGGGCATCATGTATTGTCCATACAAGCATTGCATGGAATTGAAATTGTCTTTGTCCTATTGGTCTAGAGATGTCATACATGGTCACACCATTCCATAACTCCAGCAACTCGTTGATAAGAGGCTCAATATATACATTCATATCTTTAACTTGGTACTTGCCTAGTGGAATGAACAAAAACATTACATAATTATTATGACCATTTTACTGCAATATTTATAATTAAATGTAGATGGCTATTAAATGATAAAATACCTAGAACAATCATTGCCAACATTATGTGCTCCCTCTTTATTGACATCCATGGAGGAATATTATTGTTGATAACAAAAATAGGCCACACCAAGTAAACAGATCTCAACTCTCCAAATGGATTGACATTGTCTGCTGCTAATGAAAGCTTGAGATTACGAGGTTCTTCTTTAAAGTGTGGCCACTTTTCCTCTATGTCCATAAATGTTGAACCATCCATAGGCATTTGAATAATGTCATCTCAACTTCTATTGCGTGCATGGTAATCCATAAATTGTACCAAGCTAGTGCACCTGAATAATCGTTGCATACGTGGAATAATGGGAATATAATGAAGAACCTTGTGAGGCACCTTTTTTGTTATTTGATCTGTTCGATATCTACTGATATGACATTCAGGGCATTCTGTTCCAAATTCATGTTGTTTATGATATAAAATATGATCATTGGGACAAGCATCTATTGTTTGATACTCCATTCCAATATCTTTCATAATGGCAGATATTTCTCGGTATGAGTGAGGTAGAATATTTGATGGTGGTAAGAAAAAATCACCTATCAATCTACAACAAACAAAAAAAGTTTGAGGTGTTAATATAAAGAATATTAATGGTACATGATTCACCATTTATTAACTATAATGACATGTATGACACACCTTAACATACGTGAGATTGTTATGTTGGATAAACCATTCATAACCTTCAAGTTCACCAACAACAATACAGCAAAGAGAAGAGTTGTTTGGGAGCCTTTGTAAAGGGGCTCATATGCCTTCTCAAGAAGAGGTAAATCATGAACATCAAGGTCATCCTGATCATCATGATCAGGTGTGCTAGTACTAAATGTGTCATGGATCAATTTATTTGTACCATCATCTTCAATTGTGTTTTCTGGTGCATGATCATCATCTTCCATGGGATCATTATCTTCAGCTTCGATATTCACACCTCCATGTTCCTCCACTTCGAAAACCATATTCTCAGGGTTTTGTTGATCCATACCATGTGCTCCAGGGTGTTCCACCTATATAAAATTGATATACATAAATAAATCGTGATCATGATCTCATTATCAAGTGATTTCTTATGTATATAAATTGTTAAAACGATATAATGAACAACTTACCAGTGGATGATAATCATGCCCCCCTTCAATGTGACCATGCTGCCTACAATGTTTCTTAGCTATTTTGATTAGAAGTGTTCTAGTCTTTAAGCCCTTACAAATTTTGCAGGGACAATAACATTTCCCATCACCTTTTCTTTTCAAGTTAGACCATAATCTAGCAATTGTCTCCTTATTTTGTTCTTCGCTGATATTATCTGACATGGTCTTTCTTCACAGGCAAAAAAATCAAGCTATGGAAACTTTAGTGCAAAAGCTTCACAAAAATTGCAAATTGAACCAAAACCATTTAACTCTTCTTTTTCATCTTAAAACATTGAACTTAATAGAGAATGTATTTAATGTAGCTGATTGTGTGAATTTCTGAGCATTGTGTCTGCAAATTCTTACTAAAAGTTTGCCTGTTGCCAACTTTCTGAGAGACATTTTTTAGTATTCTAAGCAAAGCATTTATTTTAACATACACTTATTCATCCACATTGCAGGGATAACAATACAAGGCTCACATATTGGTCTAAGAGGATGCCATGGTCTCACAAAGTAACCAAGAACCATATGAAATGATGGTCTTGAATCCACACACAACTAGGGAGGATCCATACGATTATGTATGACTTCCCCCTTGTTTGTTTAATGGGATTAGCCTCCAAGACATAGCCATCAATAATCACTAAGAATGTACAAGTGGATCGTAGCTACCCATACAACAAACACTTACCCCTATCCTAAAATTTTCCCAATGTTTGATTCCTTATATACACTCATCCAAGGTTATCTACATCGATCTTGGTGAGGAATCACATCACAACAAAGAAGGCAACATTTAAAAATAGCAAGAGTTTCACTAAACTACCAAAGATCATAAATATTGAAAGAAAGAAAAAATAGTACCAATAATAAGTCAAATAAATGTGTTCAATTCCAATAGCAAATCAAACATAGCCACAATAACTACACAATAGAGAAAACTCACAATAGTGATTAAACTAATTCAAACAAGATAAAATAAAATCCCTTCATCTTTAGGAAAATCCACCTATCCTTATGTGAATCTACTTTCTCTTAGGTGAATCTATTTCACATAAATCATTTATCTTATCCATCTTTCTTATGCAAATGGTGAATTTTTCCTATCCTTAGATGACTATACTCCCATTTAGGTGAATCTATCTAGTTTTAGTCTCCTTCCATTATTTTGTCCAAAATTGTATCCTCTAGTTTACATGAATCTACTTGTTCTTAGGAAAATCAACCCTATCATTCTAAGGAAAATTCACCTTGTCATCATCCTTAATCATCTACCTTTCAAGTGTATAGTCCATCCATCCTTGGGAGAATCTAACATATTATTGGGAAAATCCACTCCCTCTTAGGTGAATCCACCTTTTCCACCTTCTCATTAATCTATTATTTGTTCTAAGAAGGACACAAAAGTGGATAGAAAACAATAGAGGTTATAGTACTCAAACAAGTACTAAGGAATTCCATTAGTGACATGTCACAAATGTGAGTTATACATGTTCCAAATTGATTGATTCTCATGAAGGAACCAAGTTATCTACAATAAATAGCCACCCAAGAAACCCATTTGCTTTAGGCAAACTATCTTCTTAGTAGTAGGTTAATTCTTGAGACACTTGATTTAGATATGATCTTGTAAATGGTGTTAAAAAGAGTAATTAGTCACCAACCAACCACACTCTTCATTTGTATATTTAAGAATTAGTTTGGTCAAACCTTGATTGTAACAAGCATAACCAAATCCTCCTTGATAAAGTTAACAACAAATATATTATTGCATAACCAAATCTTTGTGGTGGGTGTGTTCAACAAATATATTATTGTGTGAATTGCTTTTGTCCAAAATGTGGGAACTTGATCTACATATCCATGAAGGCATGATTAGGTCTCTATACAACACTGTTTTGTTGATGCATATATGTAGTGGTTAGTTGTTTTCTTTTAGTTGTGGATAAACCATTTTGAGTGAATTTCTCATTTACTTGAGCATTTTGCATTTAGAGAACAACTGGATGACCATTCAACAAGGGGTTTAAACTCTTTGAACTTCACAAATGCTTGAGCTTTTCTTGTCAAGCAATGTACCCACATCTTAAAGACATGAAATTATGAAAGATGATAGTCCCAAATCTGCAAATGACTGTCACAACATAGTGAATAAGGGAAATCCATAGATACATTAATGAGTAGCCCTAGATCAATACAAAGAGAGCACATGCATGCTAAGGGAGCTTTGAACAAGCCTTTTTCAGGATAATATAATGGTAGTCAAAGAAATCAATAAAGAGAATAAGTTCATCAATAACAATTCTTAGCCACAAAGATCTAAGGTAATCATAGAGGAGCTGATAATAAGTGAGTTCAAGAAGACACACTCAAGCCTTCATCACATATATAATCATAGAGGTGATTGACAATGAATTTTTTTAGGTTTCAGATATAATCAATTTGGGTTTCTTGGGGTAGGATTTGGAGTTGATGCTAAATGGTAGGCTCACAATATGGGATGAACTTTTTTTTTTCTTTTAAATTCTGGTTTCTTTTTTTCAATCTTTTGATGAAAATCTCTCAATATAATGTCACTTTGGCGAGGGTGCCTAACCTTATCTTTCATTTATGAGATTATTTCTATTATAAAGATATCAATAATGTTATTGGTTATTTTCTAAAGGTAGATTCCACAACCTTTGATACCAACCACTCTACTTTTGCCTATATCTTGGTGGACATTGACATTTCCAAGACTCTAATTGATGCAGAGCCCCAGGCAAGGTGTGGAATAGGTTCTTCTACTCAAACCTCCAACCCCTAGCACTTCAAACTGAATTCATGGGGTGTTAAAGACTTGGATATATAGGTTCCATATCACTTCCAACTTGTTTGCTTCTATGCAGGGTTATATCCCCCCAACGCTCCCAATGGCTGCAGGAGACTCACTAGGCCAAATTGGTCCAACTATGGTTGGAACTCTTCCCAATGAAAATGTGACTAAAAATGGTATTATTTGAAGGTTTAAAGGTTAGAGAGACCTTATCCTAGTCTTGGATTGATTCCCTTAAGGTAATTTTGCAAAGTTGTTGTTTTAGAGGCTTACAAGCCCTTGTAGCCCTGCCAGACCAGAATTGTTGTTTTTCTCCCAATCATTCCAAAGGGAACATAAGGATTAAAATGGATTTATACCCCTACCATGGATTAATAACACATATCCCAAGGGTTCAGGCTGATCAATTATGCAAAGGACCTAACCCTACCCTTGGCTAGTAGGCCTAATAGCCCCAATTAGGTCTATTTTACAAAGCAAGTACCCTTCAAAAGTGCTGCCCAAGAAAATTAATGGTATTTAACTCTCAATTACATGTAAAAACTAAAAACTACCAGGTTTCAGGCCTTGGCGACACCCCAAACTCCAGATATGGAACCTTCTTGTATGCCTTCACTAGGTGGCCACATGGAGTTGCCCACCTTAGTGCATCAAACCCTTGCTCATTTCCACTCCAAACCTGAAAAATTATTTCAAAATATTAAATTAAATTTTTAAACCTTGCTTCTCCTCCAGGGCCATTGAGTGACTAAGAAGGATTAGCAAGTTTTCACCATTTTAATGCCAAAACCTAGGGAACATTGTCCTAACCCAGCAACTTCCAATAAATTCCAAATATCTCCACTTCCAGAATGAATAAAGACCTTAGAATAGTCTCTTTTGAAAGGTGATTCACTCCTCTAACACATCCCACAATTTTTATGCTTCTATCAAGTCCTTACAATATGGTACAATGATTATAGCAGCAAAATTGTAGGAAAATCATAGAATTTTATTGCTTTTTTGATGCCAAATCATTACAAATGACTCAACAACCACCAAACGGTGGTTGGAATCATGATTTATATCCTTCCCATCAGTTATCAACCACTTTTTTAACTATGGGAACCATTTGGAAAGAAGTTGCACTTTTTAACCAAAAATGGTTATTAGCAACTTTGACAAGTTTTACAATTTTGACATATTTTAACCAAATTTGACACCTATTGAATCCAATGGTATTAGTGTCATTAAAACATGTCTAAAACATCCTAAGACACCTAAAAACACCTAAAATACTCAATTCAATACCCCTAGGCCCATATGCCTATGGTGGCTTATCATCTTGCCAAATCCATGACATTGGGTAACAAGGTGGGGTTTATTACAAAAATCAACAAAATAACTTATCTTATTGCAAATATGGATGAATCACATCATTATTCCTTTAAAAATTCATGGTCTTTGTCATGATTGCCTTGGTCATGAGGTGCCCCTACACCACTAATGAGGATGTTGTCTTGATGGTTGAGGATGGGTAGTGGACTTAATCGAAGAGCTATTACCATGGTAGAAGAGTGTGCAAGGAGTCGTGCACTCACCTAGTCTATGGAATTGATACAACATACAACATCTTTGGGTACGCATTCTTCCTCATTGCATGAAGTGACTTTGGTTGAGGATTCCCTCCAGTCTCCTTGATCAAAGGAACTTGAAAATGGTGTCTTGGATGGTTGTTCAAAGAGTTGTTTCAAAATCCCATTGTCAAGCTAAGGGTGTGCGTATTGAAAAAAAGGAAATGACATTGTTTAGGTTGGAAATGACATTGACAAGACTCTAGGCCCTTTCAAATCATCTAGTTTGATCTTTTACTATTGGTTAGTGGCTATTTTATTGATATTTTGATTAAATTGGGTTTTAGGAGTCTATAACCTAAAACCTATTTACCTTTAATAAAAATCATGAGATCCTAAACACAAATACTTTTCACTTCCCTTCTCTTTCCCGAGCCCCACAATATATAACACTCAAATAACTAACACTGCCATTACCACTTCCCCCACACGTGGGATACACAGTTTTAATCTAATTTGCTAGTGGGATGACTTACAAAGCATAAGAATATAACTACCTTGGGGGATGTGTACCACATGTTAGCATATATATCAACCATTATACGTTATAATTGTAGCACCCCATTTCTATTGTTGAGATGTAGATCTCAACATCACTAGACTTCAATTATGTATTAGGGGATGCATATGTTGTTCTTGTGTTTTTTGTCTTGGGTGTTGAACGATGTTTTAGCTTCATTTTTTTTTGTGAGTTTTAGTTGTGGTTGTTGTCCTTGCTTTGAATGGTGTGTTTGGACCATCCCCATGTTTCAAGATGAGGTTCCTTAACATGTCAATTGTTGGTGTTCAATATGATTTGAGGTGGCTATGTTATGTTTATATGCCTCGTTTATTTGAATGCTTTAGTTCATAAATGTACATAAAATTATTTATGTTTTACTAAATGTGTTCGTTGATTATATGATATCTTGATGCATTGAATTATATTTTTATGATGTTGGTCTTGTTGGGTGTTTATGATGTGCTTCAACTATATATGTATTGAATAGGTATTCTTGACATGTGCATTCAGTAGCTATAGGTACATGGTTATTTCTCCACTTGGCTATAGAGGTTTTAAAGAAAAATGCTCTTCAAAAGCGTTCTTTTGAAAATTTAAAATTTTGAGAGATTTGACTCAATTCAATTGTAAAAGCTTGGGAGTGAATTGGATTGAGGATGACAAAGGATTGCTTGATATGTGCATGGATTCAACTTCATCCATTTTGAGGAAATTACAAGAAAGCCATTTTTTCAAATTTGAAAATGAAGGTAATTGTATTCTTTATCTTTGTATTTGAGTCCTTTTGCATAATGGATGCCATGCTCACCCTTAAGGAAACATTGGAATTCTTTCTTAGAATGAAATTTGAAGCAAATAGAGTAGGATTTAATTTATTTAAAATTTAAAAAAATGACATTTTGTGCCCTCACCATAACAATTTTTTTTTAAATGATTGAAATTCAAAGTTTATTGCTTGAATTAGATGTTCACATTTTAACCAAAGGGATACTTTGTATTTCGAATTTCAAAATTTGAGAAAATTTGACCTTCATTAATAAAGTTTGCATAAAATTTTTGGTTTTTACGTTTGGAAAAAATCTAAGAAAATTTGAATTTTGCAATTGAATTTGAATGTTTTAGAATGGAAGATTTGAAGACTCCATGATTTTTCATAATATGCCTTTTAAGACTATTGAAAAAATTATTGATCCAAATTTGTGCCACACTTGATGTATTTTAATTCTTGCCTTGTTTTTTGTGCCACACTTGATGTTGTGAGTATGAAGTAAGGACATAGGTGTTAGAGAGAAGTATGTAATAGCTTCCTACATTTGCTAGGGCACAAAGGGGCCTAAGGATATCTTGTGCAGAAATCTCTTAACTAAGTGATGACTAAAGAAAGATATGAGAAATTAAAATGAACCAAGATAACAGTGCACTATTATATTTGGAGTGCTCATATGGACTTGGTATGAGTGTGGAAGACATGCTCGCTCTTGGAGCGCTAAGACTTGTATGGTTGAGTAACCTCATCTTCTGTGAGGGGTGTAATTGATTCATCTTGGACAATACTTTAGGCCATTGCAATAAAACTCTTTACCACCTCTCTGGAATCTAGTCCTCTTTCCCATTGAGTTGCATTTGATGAGATATGGTACTCCATCCTTTTTGAGTGACCTTTACATGTAGTGTATGTTGCATGTTTACTCTGTGAAAGATGAGCATATAAGAACTTCAAGATGCAGCTTTAATCAAAATTAAGCTGAAACCAGAGTATTATACCCCAATGCAAGAGAATGAGGAGATCGTAGAAGTTCATGATATGATCAAAGCTAAAAGGACAAAATGCCTTTAATGGCCTTTATCCTTCGAACACCCTGCTTGATGAAATCAACATTTAATGATAGATTGTTGTCAGTTTAACTAGCTCTACTCCTTTGTGTTCTTTATGTTCTAGGAAAGTGGACCACTGAGTATCAAAGCCGAAAGATGTCCATTTTAAATGTTACTCAAGTCCGAATGACAGGACACAAGGAAACTTGTGACGGATTGAAATATGTAGAGGAGTTCTTAATATAGATAGCTTCATTGCAGAAACTTCAATACAAGCACAAAAATCATCTACAAACAGAGAGGAAGAAACAGACGCTTCATACAAGTTTCTATAACCTTCATTACAACTTATACAAGTATTCAACGCGCCCTTTGCATGCAAATTGAAGATGATTTACCAAACAAAATTGAGAATTGATTGCTCTACTATGGCCAAAAACATTCTAAACCCTTGATAGAAAATTCACCTGGACAAAAGCGAGCCAAAAACCTTACCTTGCTTGTGCAGAGATCGCTCCGGCAGGGGGGGGCAGGGAGGCAAGATGGTCGCTGCTTGCTTCGGTTTGCTTTCAAAATGAAAATGCATTGTGTTTTTTTTTTTGATAAAATGCCCGTGGTCGTCAGAATTCCAACGAACACGGGCATTTTTTTAAAAAAAAATCAAATTTTCACACAATGCTCCTTGTCCGTCGGAAACCTCCATCGGAATTTGACCCCAAATGTATTAGTGTATAACATAGACATAGAAACAATGGTTTTATTTATAGACTCCACAATATTAAAAATAGGACCAATAACCTTTTGCTATCTTTTTGGAACAACTATGTCTAATTGTGTTTACACTGGTTGTCTTTGAGATTTAAGCTGATCCTTTCTACAGGTTGCCCTCTTGGCAATATTTGAGCACTCTGAATAGGTGGAGGCCCTTTGTTGGCTTGTTGGCTTGTAGAATCCTAGGTTTTTCCTTTATCACCCTATTGTTGGCCTTTATCAGCTTGTTATTGATCATTTCTAGTTTGTTGTCCCACATCTATATAGACCTCTTTTTTGACCTTGTGTTGGCTGCTATAGGAGTATAGGGCTGATTTTGACTTTGTGGGTGATTAACCCCACAAAATTCCTCACATTTCCAATTCATCAAAACCATATCACAATTACCTTTCTCTTCATTAACTCCTTCTGCATCTTGAAAAGATATAACATTATTCTGGACCATAAGATCCTGAGCTTGCATTGCATTCAAATAGGATGACTGATTGTGAGCTTGGTTGCATGGAAAACACCAATATTGTGCCATATTATTTTGCATAAGTACATCTCTTTTGAAGAGCTAGGAGTGTTGGGATTGTAAAGTTGAGATGCCCTATTATTATAATTTTTCTTTTGGTTCTGAGGATCATATTGATAATTAGGCCTTATGTTGATAAGGAGCTTGGTAGGGGGCTTGATAAGGTCTCTTATTAGGATTTTGGGCTACTTGCTTCTTTATATTCACTATGTACATCATTACGCAAAGTCCTCAATAATCCTTTTATCTCTGATAAATCTTGGGCTTGATCTGGGACAACTGTCTCTTGGGGTGTAACTTGATAAGGTAATGCTGGAATAGTAGATACAATAGCTATAGGAGGTATTTGTAATGGAATAGGTGGTTGTACTTCTGGAAAATGAGCATTGGAGGTCTTGGTGCTATTTTAACATCTTGTATTAAGCTATTTTCAACTCTAATAGAAATATCAAATACTTGTGGTAAGGTTGTACCACCCATAGATTGAATCATAACTGAGATATCACTATTGAAAGCTCTAAGATAGTATAAGAAAGCATATTCAGGAGTAGGTCTTACTGTAATAGGTATTCTATCCCATGTCTTCTAGAAATGGAAGTTGAAATATGTCATGTGCTCGTGAGGAGCCCTGTTTATGGTATTCGGTTGTTCCACCAAAGATAGATGATCTGATTTATCTTCAAAGTGCTTGCAAAGAGGATCACCTAATTGATCCCAGCTATCAATACAACCTATCGACAAACCTTTGAAACATTGAAGTTCTTTTCATTTTAAAGAGGTTGCAAGCAACCTTATTGCAATAATCTCTTATGTGATATTATGGAATCCACATAGAGAAGCCACATCTCTAATATGTTCAATAGGTGTAGTGGAATATTCTCCAGTAAAGTATGGCAAACTTTTCAGGGCTGCAATAGGGATATCATCATGTTGTGTAAGATTTAGAGGGTTGCCCTGATTAAAAGGGACAAAAGATTTAACTCTTGGAGGCATTGGATTAACTAGTGGGGTTACTGGATGATTTATTGGTGCTTGAGCTGAAAACAGAGGATTATTGTAAGTGGTTACTGCTAGTTGAGAAATGGAAAGAATAGGCAAAACTAGAATTCATGAATTTGATGAATTTTCCCTTTCTCTTTAGTGGTGGTAATTCTGTATGCTCAACAAGATCCTTACTTTTCCTTGTTTGGCGCTTTCTCATATGTTGTTAGGACTTGATCTGCTCAAAACTAGAAAATTAGAGTTGCCGAGTATTTAAAAATAAACCTCAAAAGGTTGAAATAACTACTACAAATACTAAAACAGCAGTAAGAATGGAACTTTTACGAGCTAAGATAGCTCAGCATGTCCCACCGGGCATGCCAAAAACTATTGTCACAAAGGATTGTGCCTGAATGCTAGGTATGAAACTCAGCAATCCTATGAAACATGGAATGATCCTCAGGCTTGTGGGTTGCCTAATATTAAGGATCAATCTCCAGAGAGGGTTGGTTCCTTGATGAAAACCTCCATTTACTTTTGTATTCTTTATGCTTTGAAGCTAACATTTAGTGTCCTCTATGCACTGTATTCTATGTTATTAGTGGCTTAGAAGACTGGATAATGTTTTTGGACTATCAAATGCGGCTTTGACTACAAAAAATGAGTTGTATACTACTTGATCACTGGCCTTTTGCTGCTATGAAACCCTTATCTCGGTCTTGATGATGAATGAGAAAGGATCTCTTGTTCATCTTTGTCTCCATTATCTTTTCTTTCACAAGAACTATAAGATCACTGTCTTTAGGCTTTGTTTCAAGTCTCATGCTACAACAATATTCTTCTTGATTGATCTCTATACTATGATACTTTTGATCAATCATTATCCTACCTGCTATATTGATATCACATAGGTCTGCTTAAATTTGACTGCTACAAACCCCATCCCAAGCATTTCTCAATTGTTGCCATTAAATTATTATCAAACTTATGATAGTACAGTATTTCTCTATCTCTTCATTGTTATGGAACTGCACTACATATACTTCATCCATTTCAAAACTCTTCTTTGTGATTCTTATGTACAGTGCCATAGCAATAAAGAGATAGAGAAATACTATACTATCATAAGTTTGACAATAATTTAATAGTAGCAATTGAGAAATGCTTGGGATGGGGTTTGTATCAATCGAATATGAGAAGACCTCTGTGATATCAATATAGCAGCTAGGATAATCATTGATCAAAAGCATCATAGTATAGAGATCAGTCACGAAGAATATTGTTGCAGCATGAGACTTGAAACAAAGCCTAAAGATAGTGACCTGATAGTCCTTGTGAAAGAAAAGATAATGGAGACAAAGATGAACAAGAGATCCTTGCTCATTCATCATCAAGACAAAGATAAGGGTTTCATAGCAACAAAAGGCCAGTGATAAAGTAGTATACAACTCATTTTTAGTAGTAAAAGCCACATTTGACAATCCACAATCATTATTCAGTCTTCTAAGCCACTAATAACAGAGAATACAGTGCATAGAGGAAACTAAATGGTAGCTTCAACGCATAAAGAATGCAGTAGTAAATGGAGGTTTTCATCGGGGAACCAACCCTTTCTTGATCCTCAAGATTAGGCAACCCACATGCCTAAGGATCATTCTATGTTTCATAGGATTGTTGAATTTCTTACTTAGCATTCAAGTGCAATCCTTCGTGACAACAATCACCAAAATAAATCCATCAAAAAATCACACCACCAAAGGTCATTGATATAGGATATAGGATACATGAATGTTGCCTTCATGGCAACCCAAAAAGGTAGAATCAAGACCAAGATTATTTCCCTAATTCAAGATGATGGCTAGGGTTAGGTCAATTGGGCCTTAATGCTATCTCTATATACCACCATTGGTGATGTAGGAGCAATCTACATCGTAGAATAAGGCTCTAGAAAATGAAACATCTGCCAAACACATTCTATCCTAATTCACATTGTGTTGAGACTTTGCATTGTTAGTAGTTGTTATATATTGGTTAGTTTTTTCTAGACTTTATGGATCTAGAACTCATTATTTCATATAAATATTGTAATCTTGTGGGCATGTAGAGATATAATATGTAGAATATAATATTTTTGTGTGGCTTTGGGTGTTATGTGAGTTGATAATTAAATAGAGTATTGAATTTTCTTCATTTATAATCTTAGTCTTTTGTGTATTTCACCAGTTTGGTATCAAAGCAAGTTGATCGTGGGAGAGCAAGAAAGCTATGTGTAGATTGTATTTCCAAAGTCAAATAAACAGAGGATAATGAAGATCATTGAAAGGTTGTTGTAGAAAGATGAATAGTTGAAAACAAAGAGTCATCATATTGTTTCTAGGAAGGAGAAGCAACTATAGTCTGAAGTTATGTTGATAGAAAATAGATGAAGCCACTACCATCCACATCAAAGAAGATTGTTGGAAGGATTGTATTGTAGAGAGAATCAAAGAGACAGAACTGCATGTGATTATTGGGATCATTTCATTAGTGTACATTGAACATGGGATCCATGGATAGAAAAAGAATGTCACGTCAATTAATTGATACACTTGCTCATCTTTGAAGCCGCCAAAGCTGATAGTAGAGGAGATTAGTTTGAGACCTTGACTAAAGATGTCACCCATCCTTGCCACATGATTGTGATGTAGGGTCAATGTGTCTTTCAAGATAAATTCATTATGCACTTGGATACATTGAAAGAGGGGGCAATTTTTACTACGATCGAAGGCCTACATTATTTGTGCCAAGTTTTTTTTCTTGATTATTATTTGCATTTTTCTTTTTTTGTTTCTTGACAAAGTATGGTGCTTTTATCATTTTCAATTATTGAGTATTTTGCATGCACTTCCAAGCGAGAATGGTGATAGGGAGATGCAACTCACATAGATATGTAACCGCTGGAAGCCAAATGTGATGTTTGGAATGAGGAGAGACCAATGAAGGGTTACTAGCTCACATAGGACATGAGGCGACAAATTTTAAACTTGTTGGAAATGGTTCAGGTATTGGTCTTGTAAGCCAACAATTAAAGCATGGGAAAGACATTGTTTTTTGAATTTATTTGATGTGTTCTATAAATTAAATAAATAAATAGAGGTATTGAAGATTACAACTATGAAACTCATTATTTAGATAAAAAATTATGTATGAGAAAAAGATTTTTTCCAATCCTATATCATTATCAGTATCCAAAGATGAAGAGTTCCTATAGGTGTGAGAGGAAATTTTATTTGTCAAGAAATGGCATTCAGAGTCCATGGAAGAGGACAAGGTTGAGAAAGAACAAGTGCAAATGCAAAAATTCTAGAAGAGATGAGGCACATTTAGGCACGATTACAAGCTATGGAACTTGCACAAAGAAGAAATATTGACATGAAAGATGCTAGTGATAGAGAGGAAGAACTTCAAGAGGAAGAGGAGGTAGATGGATTTGAAACAAGAATTGTTAGAGAAATTCTAGGAGCAAGTTCCAAACCAAAGTTGGAGATGCCTATGTATGGAGGTAGCTTGGATGTTGAGGAGCTGATAGACTAGATCAGTGTAATGGACAAATATTTTGAGTATGAAAATGTCATTGATGAAAAGAGAGTGAAGTTTGCAGTAACCCGATTGAAGGGTCATGCAACCCTTTAGTGGGATGGAGTACAAGATGAAAGGAGATAGAAAGGCAAGTCTAAGATCAAGAGTTGGGATAAGATGGTGGCAAAACTAAAAGGTAAACTCTTACCTAAATATTACCAGCTTAATCTTTTTAAGAAATTGTAAAATATTTGCCAAAAGGAAATGCCAGTTAAAGATTATACAAAAGAATTTTATAGGTTGACCATTAAAGCTGACCATATTGAAGATGATACTAAAAAGGTGGCCCAATATCTCAATAGATTGAGATATAATATTCAAGATGAAATTAACCTTTTGTGTTCAAAAATAGTAGAAGAAGCATACCAGTATGCTCTAAAAGTGGAAGAGAAACTATCCAGGAAACAAACACAAAACTCAAGAGGAAAAAGTCAAATTTTTAGAGGAAGAGGATCACAAAGTGATAGAGGTCAGTGACAAGCTCTAAAAGAAGAAGCCAATAGTTCACATCACCAGGAACAATCTTCTCAAGGTAATAATTCCTTTAGAGGAAGAAATCCTTATTCAAGAGGTAGAGGTGGAGGATTTTTTTGGAAAATATTTTAAATGTAATAAATATGGTCATAGATCTTATGAGTGTCCAAAGAATTCTACCACAAGCCAGAGAAGTGCACATATTTCTCAAGTTGATGAGGAGAGTGATGAATCACCTATTCATGAAGATGTACCTAAGACTAGAGAAATATTGCTCATGAAGTGAGTCTTGCTAAAACTAAATAAAGAAATCCAAGAGTTGACACAAAGGAAAACATTATTCAAAACTACTTGCAAGACTAAAGGTAAATGTTGTAAAGTTATTATTGATAGTAGGAGTACTGACAAGCTTGTATCCATAGAGATGGTTGACAAGCTAGACCTAAACAAAACTAGATACCCAGCTCCCTATAGGGTGTCTTGGCTACAAAAAGGACATCATGTGTTAGTGAATGAACAATGCCTGGTGGATTTTTAGTGGAGTTTCAGATAGGGAGTTATAAAGACTAGGTAATATGTTGGTGTTATACCAATGGATGTTTGTCATGTTATTTTAGGTAGGCCTTGGTAGTTTGACCGGAGGGCAATCCATGATGGGAGAAGTAGCACATATACTTTTGAGATTGATGGAAAGAAGCACACACTCATACCTCTTAAGGATGAAAATGCAACTGAGGAGATCAATCCTAAAGTGTTGATTGTAAGTGGAAAATAATTTTTGCATCAAATTAGAGATGAGGAGGTAAATTTTGCACTAATTGGTAAGTCAAGTGCAGTCATTGCTAGCACAAAGTTGATTGATCTTTCTGAAGAAATTCAAAATTTGTTGAATCAATTTGTTGATATTGTTTTGGATGACTTACTCAATGAATTACCTCTAGTGAGAAGCATTAGTCATCATATAGATCTCATTCCAGGAGCCAATTTATTGAACAAAGTAGCTTATAGGATGACTCCAAAGAAAAATGAGAAAATTGGGAATTAGGTACATGAATTGTTGGACAAAGGACTAGTAAGAGAAATTTTGAGTCCTTGTGTTGTTCCAACAATGTTGAGTTCAAAGAAGGATGCAAGTTGGAGAATGTGTATAGATTCTAGAGCTATCAAAAAAATCACAATTAGGTATAGATTTCCTTTGCCTCGAATTGATTATTTGATGGATTTTCTAAGTGGTGCTAAATATTTTTCTAAGATAGATTTAAAAAGTGGACATCACAAGATAATAATTAGAGAGGGTGATGAATGGAAAACAACATTCAAGACAAATGATGGTCTTTATGAATGGCTAATGATGTCATTTGGGTTAACAAATGCCCCAAGTACCTTTATGAGACTCATGAATTAGGTATTAAAAGATTTCACAAGTAAATTTCTTATTGTCTACATAGATGATATTTTGGTTTATAGTCAGTCAAAGGAGGAGCACCTTCAACATCTAAGAATGGTTTTGAATAAGTTGCAAAAAGAGAAATTGTTGATTAATCTTGAAAAGTGTACTTTCATGAAGACAAAGTTGATCTACTTGGGATTTGTTGTGTCACAAGAAGGTATGAAGATGGACAAGGAAAAGGTCAAAGCCATAACAAAGTGGCCTACTCCAAGGAATATTTTTGAGGTAAAAAATTTTCATGGTCTAGCTATCTTTTATAGGAAGTTTATAATAATTTTTTGTGGAATTTGTGCTTCAATTATGGAAACAATCAAGGGATATAACAATCAATTTCAATGGACTAAGGAAGTTGAAAGAAGCATTTGGTTATTAAAGGACAAGATTACATAACAACCTATTCTAGCTTTACCCGATTTCAGCAAACTTTTCCAAGTGGAATGTGATGCTAGTGGGTCTGTTATAGGTGTTGTCCTAAGTCAAGAAGGTAAGTCAATTGCTTACCACAGTGAGAAACTCAATGATGCTAAAAAGAATTATTCTTCATATGACAAATAATTTTATGCTCTTGTCCAAGACTTGAAGAAATAGAAGCATTATTTAATACTAAAAGAGTTTGTATGGTATACAGATAACCATGCCTTGAATTTTATTAGTAACCAAACTAAATTAAATCAAAGGCATGCAAAATGGGTTGATTTTTTATAGATTTCACTTTTATTATCAAGTATACAAGTGGAAAATATAACAAAGTTGCAGATGCATTAAGAAAGAGAACACTTATTATGCAATGACCTGAGGTGGACATCTTGGGATTTGATGTCTTGAAAGACATTTACAAAGAGGATTCATATTTTGAAGAGGCTTATGCAGCATGTGAAGATCCTATAAGTAAAGATAGGATTCCATGGATGGACTACATGATCCAAGATGGACTACTTGCTTAGTTGAATGTGCACTATTTTTGGCCAGGAATGCAAGTTAATGTGAATCAGTTTGTTGAAAGATGTAGGATATGCCAACATTCTAAGGGAAGAAGTCAAAACATAGGATTATATCAGCCCTTGCCAATTCCTAATAGGCCATGGGATTCAATTAGCATGGATTTTCTACTTGGGTTGCCAAAGACTCAAAAGGGTAATGATTCTATATTTGTTGTAGTTGATAAATTTTTTAAAATGGCACACTTTATAGTGTGTGCTAAGATAATTGATACTCATATTGCCAATTTGTTCTTCAAAGAAGTGGTAAAATTGTATGGACTTCCTAGAAGTATTATTTCTGACAGGGATACTAAATTTGTTGGCTATTTTTGGAGGACTCTTTGGAAAAAAATTGGAACAACTCCTAGCTTCAGTTCATCCTACCACCCTCAAATAGATGAGAAAATTGAGGTGGTCAACAAAAGCGTTGGAAACATATTGAGAATCCTAGTAAGTGAACATCCCAAAGAGTGGAATCAAGTACTTGCATAAGCACAATTTGCTTATAATGATTCACCAAATAGAATCACATGTTATAGCACAATTTAGATTGTGTATGGTATGCATCTGAGAGGTGTTTATGAATAGAGGAACTTAGGAAAGCAAGAGGTGAGAAGTGTTGATGGAGAAGATTTTGCTACATTTATGCAAGAATTGCATGACAAGGTCAAACAACAACTTCAAGAAACCACAAGTACAAAAGAAGAGAAGATTTAAAAACAAGAGGTAAATTTTGAATTTGGAGATATGGTTTTGGTACACCTTAGGAAGGAAAGGTTTCCAAAGAAAGAAGACAACAAGCTAAAATTAAAAAATATTGGGTCTTGTAAAATCTTAAGGAAGTTTTCTTCAAATTCCTATGAAGTTGAGCTTCCAAATGACATTGGTATTTCTCCTATATTCAATGTTTTAGACTTTTATCCTTTCAAAGGAGATGGATATTTGACAATTTTCCCTAATCTTGAAGACGGTCATATTATAAATTGGGAGAACCAACTACCTAAAGGACTATAATAAAAAAAAAATTAATCACTTCTAGACAAAAAGGAAGTAAAGAAAAGTAGGGGCAAGGAGTATTTTCAGTACTTGGTCAAGTGGAAGAACCATCCACTTGAAGATGCTACATGGATGACAGCTTCAGACATATTCAAACATGGTAGAACTATTGATGAGCTTATGGATAGGACTCCATGCACAAGTATTTTTTTCCTTGAGAATCTAGTGTAGGAGTAATCTCCATCATAGAATAAGGCTCCAAAAAATAAAATGTCCACCAAATAGATTCTATCCTAACTCACATTTTATTGAGATTTTGCATTGTTAGTAGTTGTTATATTTTGGTTAATTTATTCCAGAATTTATGGATATGGAACTCCCATTATTTCATATAAATATTGTAAGCTTGTATGAATGTAGAGATATAATAAGTAGAATAAAATGTTTTTGTGTGGTTTTGGGTGTTACGTGAGTTGATAATTAAATAGTGTGAATTTTCTTCATTTGTAATCTCAACCTTTTGTGTATTTCACCAATTGGGGATTTTTTAGGCACACTCAGACTTGTGAAGCCAGGTGGAGTCAATGCCTTGTACCTGCATCAACCAAAGTATAAAACAACTACATGACATACATATACATATATACATCTAACATGATATACAATAGCATCAGTAATCATAATCAATCCTCCAATAAGATCACCTAAAACACATGTTAGTACATCGTGATCCATTATAATTATAATACATTATCTAAATGCCAAAGTCATTAAGAAATCATAAACAGTAAACCCTAATATCATTGTTATATGCTCATCATATCAAAATCATTAGAAAACCATAACTATAACCATAAACCCTAATACTACTTATAGGTCCTTATATATAAATCATCATAACATAATCATGTCCTAAAAAATAGAGTCATTATGCATAAAAACCTTCAATAGATCAATTGAGTTTGTCTACTCCTAACAGATAGCGTGCAACTAAATTCAGCATTAAGTCTAAAAGAAGCATAACCAAGAACATACATATAAGACGTTACCCTAGATCATAATTCATTTCCCCAAAAGATATCACATAGTAAACATGGTTAGAAAACCCGCTTATACACTACACACTAGATCATTAATAGAGTATCACTAAATCACCACCTCCTAATTAGCACAATCAGAATATTTTCACATTATACCTAGGCATCCTCATACACATATAAGCAACCAAAATATTAAATTCATTTGAAGGGTAATTTTAACATCACATGCATTCTCATCTATTCAAATGATGTGATATCATCCCTTTCATCCATAGAAACATAACCATGCTACTTTCAATAATTAACTATATTAGTAGAAAGATTATCTTCATAACAACCACTAGATCTAACAAATATCTCTATCTATATTGATTACCATTTCAATATTTACTTCATTTGTATCTAAGTGTAGGTTCAATATCATACTACCCATTTTATTGTGTTATGGTTAGAGAGGTCTTACATAAACTCCAAAAACTACATAGAGTTTTACAAGCCATTATAAACAAACAATGCAACTAGGGTCACAAAATAGTTGGGTCTTATAATAAAAACATGAAAATAATAAGGCAAGAACTAGTCATGTCACTAGAATAAGTAACATGGTATATATTGCACAAGTAGAGATAGCATGAGAGACATCAAAAGTAAGAGGTATAATATGGAAGAACAACGATATGATAGAGGAGAGATACACCATGCAAAGAAGTTGAAAAAATAGCCTTAGTACCAATTGCTTGGAGAATGTTTAGACCAACAAGCTTGTCAATTAATAATTTGTTAAGAGCACCAATCAATTGTGTAGGAGAAGCAATGCTAGCTAAATTGATGTTATTGAGAAAACAATTGTGAAACAAAAATATAATTATTCCTACCAATTTTTCATAAATGTGCAATATGATCAAAGTCATTCTCATCATTAAGATTTCCTAACCACCATACTATAAAAACTCATAGTTAACTAAATATTGAGCCATGAGATTATTGATATGAGGACTTATTATCAAAGGGAAGGGAGGATAATAAATTGACATAAACTGAATACAAAAATCATAAAAAGATAAATTGTGATATAATAAGGAATGGTGATGATATAAATCTCAAAATTTCAAAGCCTAATATATAAAAATTTAACCAAAAATCAAACCTTAATGCTAAGACCTAAGTAAGACCTATTTCAAATCAAACAAGTTCATTAATTTGAAAAGGAAAATAAATAACCTTTTGAACTTTTTAAAATAAACTAGAGTTCAACAATACATTCAACACTAGCCATCACTAAATCCTACTTATTAATGAGTTGGGATTGATTATGTTACTAAAATAAATTCTCACATTTAAATAAAGGAAATGGTGGTAATTAGCTTGAAAGTTGATGAAAATTTTGTTATAACATATGCTAAAAAAATAAATCATAATTTTAATGGTCTTGTGTGATGTTAAACAAATGCCTTTATATTAATAAATATTTTATCTAATACTTTCATCTTCTTCAAGTTTAGTTCTACAACAATGGAAATGACCTTTATGACTACACATCTAAACTTTTTCTTAGGGATTTGAACCTTCCATGCAAAAATGACTTTCATAGAAAATGATGACTAAAATTTTCTTGCCTTAGTGTTCCCAACTCATGCTTGCAAAGGGATGGTGCTAACATATACTATTTAACATATTGCTATCTACTAGGATTGTTCCCCTTTGGCCAAGCCCCTGTTATCAATTAATGGTTTGGTGAAAATGGTAAAAGATGAAAAAGAAACATGCAATGATGTCTAAGATCTTAATGTAAGAAATTAATGTAATGTTGATCATTTATGATTTTGGTGAATGATAATTCCATGATATTTGGATGTATTATGGATGTGTAAAACTAACATAGGATTTCTCTTTAAATGCAAAATCCTAGAACAAAATTCAATAAATATTCTTCTCAATATGACATCACAAATTTAAATTTGAAGTTTGAATGGTGTGCTCATGAATTTGAATTGATATGACAAATTGTTAAGGTGATAATTAGAACTAGCCTTTAGAGATGTATGCAAATGAAATTATAATAGGTTTGAACTTATTTACTCAATTTTATGCTAAAATATGTCACTTTTACTCTAATAATTACATAAAAAAAACAATCTAGTAAAAGTGAACCGATCAAATAGAAAAAGAACAAGGTATTCAATGTTCACCATTACAACATTAAAATCTAAGAAAAATTCAATTGCTAGAACTAAAAAGATATTTATTTACCCTCTAATATAAACTATATTTTTTTAAGTTGCGTCAAGAATAATAAAAAAGGCTAGACACTCATCTCATAAATTGAAATAAAATTAAGCTTCAAATCCCCTCTTATAATTTCTAAAAATTTATAATTATAAAACTCCACTATGTATTTCAAATATTGTTAAAATTGTATAATAATCTATGGAAGAGGTAATAGTGTCATATAAAAGAAGGATTTAAGGAATTAAAAATCTCACGATTGGCTAAGTTTTGAGCCACAAGATGATTGACATAAGGAATTATTATCAAAGGGGAGGGAGGATGATGACAAGAGCTTGGCATAGACTCAATACATAAACCCTTAAAGGATAAATCTCAAAATTAGAAAGCCTAGGATCTAAAAATCAAATAAAATATGAAGCCTTAATGTCATGATCTAAGTGGGTGTTTAATAGTAAACAATTCCATTAATATGAAAAAAATAATCTTTTGTTTTTTTAAAATAAACTAAGGTAATTACACAATGCATCAAGTAATTATTAAATCTTAGTTATTAATAAGTTGGGATTGATTATGTTATTAAAATCGATGGTCATCTAAATAAATGAAATGATGGTAATTAGCTTGAAATTTGATGAAGATTTTGTTATGTTAGACGCTAAAAATAAATTCATATAATTTTATCAATCTTGTGTGATATCAAATATATGCCCTTATATTGATAGATATTTTGTTTAATACTTGAGTTTAGTCTTACGACTATGGAAATGATCTTTATGATTACATATCTAAACTTTGCTCATAGATTTGAACCTTCCATATAGAAAACATCATAGAAAATGATGTTTGAAATTTGCTCACCTTGCGATGTAACCCACTTACATCAAAACATACACCATTAACAAAGAAAGAAGAAAAAAATAATTACATGAAACTCCAAAAATTAGATTAACAGTTCTTCATTATTCTCCAACCATTCTACTGCTACAATGAAAAATAAGCCTATTTTAACTACAATCTGGAAATTTCCTTTTTTGACACTATCTGTCAACTCGCTACATTGATTTTAGGCATAAAATAAAAGATAACTAAAAATTAAAGTCTATAAAATCTCAAAAAAAAAATATTAAAAGCCCAATTTGAGGCCTTGGATGAAGGAATTTGACCCTAGAAACGTGTCAATATTTGGCCAATCAAATAGATTCAGTTAGCATCTTTTAAAATTCTTTGAGATGCTTCGCCATTAAAAATTTCAGCCCAAATGCACAACTAAGTCGAAAGTTATGATCTTTGAAAGTCCCTACATCACCTTGGTGTTCAAAACCTATGCTTGCAAAGGGATGGTATCAACATATACTATTTAGAATCTTGCTACCTACTGGGATTGATCTCCTTTGATGAAGCCCATGTTATCAATTTGATGATTTGGTAGAAATGATTAAAGATGACAAGAAAACATGCAATGATGTTTAAGATGTTAATGTAAGAAAATTATGCAATATTGATCATCTATGATTTGATTGAATGATAATGCTACAATGCTTGGATGCATTATGGATGCGTAAAAGTGAAACAAAGGTCTACCCTTAAATATAGAATCCTCACACAAAACTTAACGAATATTGTCCTCAATATGACACCCCAAATTTAAATTTAAACTAAATGTTGTGTCCATGGATTTGATTTGATATAACAAATGGCTAAGATGAGCATTAAAACCAGTCCTTCAAAATGTATACATATAAAATATGATTATGCTTGAACTAATTTAGAAAAAAACTTATTCTATAATATATCACTATATTCTAATCATTATTGAACAATAAACTTATTCAAAGTGAATCAACCAAATACAAACTTTGTACAAAGTATGCAACTTTCACCATTACAACCTTAAAATCTAATGAAAATTTAAAGATGAAAATTAAAAAAACATACATTAAACAATATATTCTTCTTATTTACTCTCTAATTTAAACTATATTTTTTCAAATTTCATAAAAAATAATTAACCAAACTAGATGCTCACTAAAAATAAATATTTTCAAATGTATAAATACACTTGAAAGTATAATTGAACTCCATATCCCCTAATATAATTACTAAGATTTTATAATTATAAAACCCAGCTATCTAATTTCAATATTATTAAAATGATATTAACAATCTAACTTTAAGATAATATACTAAGCACTTTTCAAATGCTTTGAAATTCAAGGCACAAAAAAGGTTGAAGTAGATAGCTAATCTCGTAGGGATGAGAGTTTGGTGATAACATGATGATAGCCCAAGAGAATTTAGGCACCGAATCTTGTGAATTTGTACAAAGGAATCCAAAACTTATTCTTGTGACTTTACTCATCTAATAGATTTTGTATTATGATATAATTAGAGCTTTGACTATCTAAGGAAAGTGACTTTTTCTTCTTTCAAATGCTCCTCAAATTACTTTTATTAAAGCAATTAGGTAGGATTTCCCATAAGTGCTTTTCTTCTTCAAAACCATGATGTGAGAATATGACAATGATGAGGTGAGGTGGATCAAGATAGTTTAGAAGGGTCTTCGGTGTCTATACATTGTATATATGTCAAATTAATATATGTTTGACCTTCTTATTCAAAGGAGAGTTTGTGATTAAATTGTATTTGTTCCCACTATTTGTCAATGATTTTCCTCATCTCATTGATTACTCTAGAGGAAACTAAGAGGAAAATAATTTAAATTGTAATAATAATTAAATTATTTAAGATTATAGGATTGCAATTGATATAGGTAAATAGATATAATAAATTAATTGACTTTTTTTTATAGGAAAAAAAAACATAAAGATTACAATAAAAAGACAATCAATATATTGTCGATTGTGAAAACATAGACACCAAACACTGGAAAAATCGTAAAACAAAATTGTAGATATAAATTACAACCATAATCTGAAGGCTAATTGAAATGAACTAATAATAAGATATTTATGATCATTACAAACATCTTTAAAATATCCGTTTAACTTAACATCTCTTAATCAAACCCCTAAACTATGTAAAAGATTTTAAAAAAAAAATTGTAAATGATAAGATATAAGCATAAAAATAATGAATAAAATCACCTGCACTAAAATAAAACAAAACAATAATGATATGTAAATGAGGCAAGTAAAACATAGGAATACAAAAGCCATGTAATCTAATTAATTGAAATATATGGTAACTAAAGTTATGAACCCCATAAAAGATGTGAATATCTACTGCTCAGAATCCGTTCCACCGACAATGACAGCTATATGGGTGGGGCCCACTCGGGTACTGAAGAACTGCTTTAAGCATCGTAAGGAGAATCCATCTATGAACGCATGATTATATCATTACCTATGTAACCAAAGATATAATCATGTGGAGGAAAAAGTATGGAAGAGGCAATGATTTCATGGTGAAGAATGCTTTAAGGAATATTTGTAATAATTCTTTTTTTTTATTTTTTTGGAAGATTTTATATTTTTGTTTTTTATTAGACATGTATGGGTTTCAAAAGGATCTAAATATCTGTACATAAAAAGATAAAGGAATAATTTTTGTGAACTACGATATCATAAAAGATAAAGTATTACAAAATTTTATAAAAATCATCCTAAAGTTAAGGTGGTTTTAAAATTTGTTTCAAAATTTTTTGCTTTACCACAATACAAGGATCCTTCTTACTTTTTTTCTTATAAACATTCATAAGACCATAGGAAGAATCCCCATCCAACCCCAAAACATTAAAAGAGGTTTCAATTCCAGGACATGAAATAGGAGATTCTCCCCTATTATCAACCTTTTGCACCTCCCGAACAATAGTGTTTGACTCCTCAATCTAGTGATAGGCATGTGTTCACTTTTCCTCCCAACAAAATGGTTTTTCTTATTGCTCAAGCAAGTAGTTGTAGCATGGCCTAGTTTACAACAAGAATGACACATAATAGGGGAACCTTCAAATTCAATGTGTTGCACTCAATCGCCATATTTTGAAGATAAAGTAATTTGAGTAGGAAGCACCTTGTTCTTTTCCACAAACACACAAAATCAAGCAAATAGAAAATACTTCTTAAATTTGGTGATTGAATTAGTAGCACAATATTGCCGAAAGAATTGGCAATGTTCATAAAAATATTTTCATTCCAAGACTCCAATGGTAGTATTGGTAGATGAACCCAAAGAAGGAACTTGAAGATGGAATCCTTTATTGGGTTGAAATTTGGAACCTATTTCTTAAGACAAAGACTATTCATACCCAAAAACTAGGGGCATTCAAAAAGAATCCTTAAGCAATCATCCAGATTGGAAAAGGAAAAAATAAAAAAATATTTAACATCCTCAACATGATCTCTTAACTTCTAATTTTGAACAACTTATCTTCTAATAGTATCATAAATGGGATGATTGCTACAAGGTCTCCCAACATGCAAATTCTTAAGTCAAATCGATGGCTCAACAATAAGACAAATCAAGAAAATCAATTTAATATGCCCTTTCACTTCAATCTTAGTAAAAATCTAGGCCATTCACCCCTATACAAACTCCCAACAACCACCTCATTGGAATATAACTAATGGCTTGGAGCATGAGAATCCATGAATACTCAAGCCTTTATCTTACAAAGTCCCTCTAAAATCCTAGGGGTCATAGTAGGAACAAAAGATGAAGAAACATGAACAACAATGGGAGATCCTACATGAGTAGCAGAGTTGGCTTGGGTCATGGGTTTGCTCCCCATTAGTTTCAAGTTCGATTCTAAGGCTCAGACTTAAATGGTGCACGGGGTTTATGGGTGATTTCTTACACCCCCATGAGGACTAGTCCACCTCCACTTGCCGCATCCTCTCCCCAACTTGGCAGTTTGTAAGAACAAGGTAAGGATTGGTTGGGCGATGTGCGGAGTCCCATTACCTAAGCATGATGGTATGAGTACAAGGTTGAGATACCTCCTGAGTTACCAAAAAAAAAATGATAGGAGAAGAAGAAATAACCATAGCATTATCCCCTTAATAATTTAGGGAGAAGAAAGCCTTTTCTTAGACAAAAAATGGAACATCATTTTGGGTTTCCACCATAATATTTCCACTAACCTCACACTTTTGCACTTTCAAATAATCCTCAAAGATAATTTCAAGAAGTTCATCCTTCTCTTCAACCCATTCACTAGTCTAGACATCCTTCTCAAAAAAATAGCACTAGAACCAATGCCATTTGCATTGTTTGTTAGATCTAGATCATCAAAAGAATAAAAATGTATACCTATCACCAGGGTTTGATGTCTCTGAACTACAAAGAAAAAAAACTAGAATCATCCTCCTCAATCCATTCAGACACCCAAATATCTTTGTTAGAGAAGATCACACCAAGATCTATGTCCTCTCCAACTCCAATGCCCATGCAGGAAGTAGAAATCTTCCATGTCGTTGCAAGGGTTCAAGGATCCCTAATTTTTTTTTGTGCAATCACTAGGAGGTTTGTAGTTTTTTTACATAAAATATCCTTTGGATCATCATCATCATCCTCCACATCTCCACTCTCATTGGAGGATGATTGACCTACTACCATTAGGGCTTGAGACCTTGTTATCTGCTTCACGCGCGTGCATGGTGTGTGTGTTATTTCATATGAAAACATAAATTTATATTTATATCTCTTTCCAGGTTAAGAGTTAAGGACTAAGGAGTATCTATTTTGCTAAAGTCGTCTAAGACACAATCCTTGCCGATCATTCTCTATTTCATACTTTCAAAGGTTTGAAAATGGTAGATAATAAGTGGAAAAGGTTGTTGTTGGTATATGATTCAAAACAAACCCTCTCTTCCAATATTTCAATGTTAAAATTGAAAGGTATTTCTCTAGTTTAGTTTTCTTTTGAAATAAAATATTTATTTTTCATACCCATAGTAGGTGGATGTATATGACATCCTTTCTATAGGGTTGTTTAAATGAATTTCATAGTTCAAATTTATTTATTTAATGCCAAAAATACAAAAATGATTCAAATTTATGACATGTATAATTATTATGTTATGTGAAAATCTTGTAATTGTGCATTTTAAGTTTCAAAAGGTATTCTTGAATTTTTAATTATGGTGTAATATACAAGTAAGAAATTGAAGGTTTCTTCAAAACCATCAATGACGGATTTGGAATCTTATGGTTTTGTTCAAATTTCTCTAAAAAAATCAAATCTAAATCTATATTTTATTTTATTTTATTTGATGGGATGAGTAGCTTCCCTGATTTTTTATTAATAAGAATCATTGTCACAACCATATCATAATTTTGGATATGTAGGCATTTAAAATTTGGGTATAAAGCTGAGTAGGTGTAGGTTCTCACTACTCACTAGAATTTGAATGGAATTTGTGGGATGCATCAAGTGATATTTCAATGAAACTTTTACACTAAAATTTAATGCAGTTAAAATGAGACACACACATAACTTTGATAAACAATCTCCAAGGATCAAATTTCTTGAGAGGATTCACAACTTGGATGATCAAGGAATTTTACTAACTCATTGAGATTGGGAGTGTTTTTTGGTATCCTTTTCATGGGTATGATCAGTACTTAACAACCTACATGGTTGTTGTGATAATGTATTAACACTCCTTACTTAATGTTTAGGATCCTATTTCTAATGTTTCATTGGATTTTTTTATCTAACGTGTTGAGATGCATTGTATGTCCATCAATGGCATGAGAAATCCACCCACATGTATAAGATTTTATACTCATTTGAATGATTTGATTGACATGTGTGTAGCTATATAACCTCATTTATGTAATCTTCATTCTTATCACCAAATCAATTGTATACTAGTATATAAAGGCGGGACTAAGGATTCCACATGGTTGGGTGGCATTGTACCATTGCTATGGACTTGTAGATCCTTTGGAGAAACCTATGATGTGGGTTAAAGAAGAATTATGTTTTAGTATTGTAAATTTTTCACTTTATGTAATTTTAAGGAAAATGGATAATTTGGGATGTTGGCTTCCTCATATGCAAAGTTATACTTATTATTGTAATCTAATGGATTGCAACCTACCTACATAAGAGGTGAGATTCATATCTTTACTTTTCGAACATCTTGACATTGGTGTCAAATATATATAACATTCTATTTATTTTTCTCATGTTTGCTATGTGGTAGAAATATTATTAAAGAAATTAATTTAGCATTCTTACAGAATGAACTCATAAACTAGTGTGAATGGAATGTATAATTATACTAATTAATTAATTGGAAAGTATCCTGGATATTTAAAATTATTTTACAAAAGGTGGTTGTACCTCTATTTTTCTTATCATTCATATCACATTTCCACGTCCATGTAGGAAAAATTGTGGACATTTGCGAGTTTTGATACTTAATGAAATCTTGTGAATTTTCCACTCAATCTATATGCTATCTTGGGTGGTGTCTTGTGTTGTCTTAAGGTATAGAATACTATTGTGTGATGAGAATCATCCCTTACTTTAAGGATGACTAGCTTAGAGAGATTTTGGAGTGCCTTTGGCTTTCCACTATATCTCTAGTTATCTCATTATGTGATCCTTAGATTTGGATATCAATCCACCTACTTACATTTGTGTGTTCTTTTTATATATGATGCTTGAGTTGTGTGCAAGTTGGAATCTATGTAATTATACTCCTAGAACTTTGTTGACATTTCTATGATCCATTATTTATTGTAGAATTATATTTGTGTAGGTAAAATCTAACCAATGCTTATATTTGTCAAACTAACCAACACTTATAGGAGTCCAAGTGTTTTAGAGTCTTTATTTTTGTCATTTTTTAACTTTATGTGTTTTCATAAAAAAACTACACTTCTCAAAAAAATTCAAAGATACAAGTTGCCTCCTTGCTCTATTTATTCTTTCTATTGCCTCACATTGTCCAAAAATATGATGTTTTGTAACTTGTCCTCTCTTTTTTATTGGGATATGTTCCTTGGTATAAAATGAACGAGTTGATTCAATTGGTTGAGGACTTGTACCTCCTAGTTGACCTACCTCTTTTGTAAGTATTTCTTTGTGTTTGAATGTCTTTTTGTGTTTTATTTGAATTGTATATGAAGTGATTGGGACAATCATCCTACTCTCTATGTTTGCAAGGGATTGAAATAAAGGAATAGTTTTGATCTTCACTGTGGAGAAAGTTCCATCCTCTGTTATGGTCATTGTGGTGACATGCCCCATACTTAGTGTAATTCCACATATGCTACCATGTTTTGTACACTTGTGATGGTTGTCATGTGTTTCATTATGATTTCCATTACACCACATGAGCATGTTAGTGTGCAATGCAAATCATAAATGTCACACTTTCAACAACAAAAAATGTTTCTCACTCTCATTGCTCCCAAAAATTCATGTTTTGCATTTTTTAAAACCTCTTCTCCTACATCAGGGGTTCCTTCCCTTTTATTGGAAGTTTTGGATGGTGTTTCTATTGGAATCAATGAACACTAAGAGGGGAGTGAATCATTTTTTTATAATTTACAAACTTATTAACCTGATTCTTAAACCACTGGATGCATAAGAATGAAAGTAAAGTGCAGAAACATAAAGCAATCAACCACACAACCATAACACCAATATTTTTATGTGGAAACCTAGAAAGGGAAAAACCATGGTGGGATTTGAACCCTCAATATTATTATACTATGACCAAAAGTATGATAATATTACATAAGGGAAATTCACTTGCATTAAGGCACACTACCTAGAGCTCACTACTCAATTACATAAAAGGGCAACAAACCCAAAAGACTCATTGTCCTAAAAATGAGATATAGGAGTAATTACAATGTCTGAACTGGAATATAGAATCTACAAATGCCAAAGATCAGTTCCAGTTAAGCACAATTTGATTGTCAAATGCTACTCTGCCTTTCTACCATGTTCTATTGCACAGTCATCTACTGGAGCGCCAATTTTGCATTTTGATGCTCATTCACATACCACACATTCACATTCACATATTCTATATCTAAAATGATCATCTGGATCGACATTATATATCTGCACAACCTAATAAGATCTCAAACATGTCGGCTTCACAAAAACCGCATAACACATAACATGAAACATGTAGCCTTAGGTCGGCTCAATCCACCCACAAATCCAAAATGTGGATCCAAACAAAATGATAACAAGATTCATACAAGTCAGCTCAAACTCCTTAAACACAAAACCAATCACCAAAATCAACCCAACAATTCTGCAACACATGTTACACCCAAATAGCTTTGTTCTAATTGAATTACTGGATATTGGACCTTTAATCTTGCTCATTAATCAACACCAAATATTGAGATCACAAGATAAGCTTCCTCAAACCTTGAATCTGTTAGGTCCTGGAGACAACTGAGAAGGGGTGGGGGGTGGTGAATCAATTGTCAAATGAATTTAAACCAAAAACAACTTAATCAACTTTTTGCTTAATACCGGTGAAACAGTCTGTTATACCGGTGGACAGTTTTATTAGATAATTGCAATACCAGTAAGATTAATGCATGAAACAAAAAGACAAAGTCATCCAAAACACATAACAACAATATTTGTATGTGGAAACCCTGAAGGGGAAAAACCACAGTGGGAAACCTTACCCACAATTAGATGATACTACTGCAGATAGTAAGTGTATACAAATGGGGTCTGCACATGCAGAAATGCCAAGCACCTAGAGCTCACTTCTCAATCACAAAATAGGAGTCACACTGACTACAATTGGATGGTTAAATCCAATAAGAATGGACTGCTCAAAATAGCATCTTCATATGTTGGATTCAGTGCCGGTGTAGTTCTGATTGTCTTCACAAAAACCCTCCTTCAATCTTCAAATGATGTCTATGTGTATAGCTCTATTTATTCTCGCATATATCTTCACACAATCCTTTTTTGCATTCCACATTCGATCTTACAAATAAGATCTTACATTTATACCATACCCTAAGACCAATTTTAGTAGGTCGGCTCTAAAGGATAATACAATAAAATCATTTTACAAACAAAACAATATCCGATGCAATAACCGATTCAACATGTCGGCTTGATGTATTTGCAACAATAATAAATCATCTTCATAGCATGTCGTGCTGATCTGGAAAAGATAAACCTGCCAGTGTAACCTGGACCTATTTGTCGATAACAACAAATATACAAATACGAATATACCAATAAACAAAACTCCAAGACAAGGTGTCCACACGATGTCTTCAACATAACCAAGTGTTTTCCATATCATTCCAAGTGTTGGTGATCATTATATCCTTCGGGTGTACTAGATACCGGTGACTGTGCATAAGTCACTTGCTTGCCAATGAATGTTGTTGATTCTCCAAAGTGCCAGAGTTGATAAGTGTTTAGTAGGTGTTGACATCAATGACAAAACCATACCAAAATACCAACAGAATCATCTACCTTAATCACCATAACCAAAATTACATAGTCAAAATCAAGATATGCACAATGATCTCATGCCTTACCGATTATTGTGTTCCACCTTCCATACTTATGCCTCATAAACAATATGACTTCCTGTAAACCGAATCTTTATACATTGGATGTGGTTTCTAAATGGGGTTGCCATCAATGACAACTCCTAAGCATCTCTCATACTTCGATCTTCACCAGAATAGTGTCTATTTCCAACAATCTCCCCGTTTGGTATTGATGGCAACACTGTGAAAAATGAACTGTACACTCATGACTACAAAACTCCAAAAATTTTAAACTCCCCTAAGAATTTACACCATTTTTCACTATGTTCTCTCCCCCTTTAATAGCAATGCCAAAGATAGAAATCCACCAAAACTTATATACAAGAATATATATAGTTGCTCACAAGAATTTGAAAATATCTACAAAAATTGTCCCAAGGGACAGCAAGTGATTATCCCATGCCTTCTTTAGACTCTCCAAATTGTTGATCATCCCACTGAAGAGATAAGTGTGCATCTCAGCTCCCTGTCTGTCTGTTGAAACACTCTTATTCAGAGCATCCTTAGCATCTTGCATACTACTCATTAGAGAATCTATCTAGGGAGTGATAAGACTCCTCACTTCACCTACTCTAACCAAAATTATTTCCTTCTCCTGATTTAGACTCTTAATCTCATTCTGAATAGTCAAAACTTGTGGTTCAAAATTGCTAGTCTGGACTAATTGGGGTGCATATGACTAAGATATGCTAGCAAGATGCCCTTCACATTCTCTTAGTTTCTTGTCAATGTCTATAGTGAACTTAGGCAAAATTAGACATGACTTGTATATATGACCACCTTCATCTAATGCATCTTGAATACCCTTTAGTGCAGTTACTAGGCTTCCTCTTTCATCCTCAATCATCTTCAAAAAAAAATTCAATCGCATGGCATTAAATTGATTCAAAACTCTAATATCTATTGCCTTCTCCAAAGATTCAAAATGAGATTATACAACATTCAAAACACTCTTAAGCTTACCAGATGGATTATTAGTTGTGTCCAGTTTGAAAGATGGAAAAATTTTCTCCAATACATCTCTTGCCAATGTTATTAACTCTTTGTCTATGGTATGGGACTTAAGTAAGTCCTCACTAGCTTTTTCTTGTGCGAGAGTTGCTAACTTTAATGCTTGAATCGAAGATAGGGAACTCAGATCAATAGGCCCTTGACCAAAATCATCTAAATCAATAGTAATCTGTCTTCATTTGACAACAATAGCGTCTCTTGCCACTGTCACCGAAGCCTGATCTACCTTCTCCCATCCTTTCTCCTTTCCTTCTCCCTCTGCACGTGAATCTTTACCAACATCCTTCTTCGCATCATCTGTCTCCTCAGCCGACTTCTCTGAATCAACTTCTATTACTAGAGGATCCTGCTCAGCTTCACCAGAGTCATCAACATTGGCATTATCAAAATTATCAATTGTTGTTGCGGTCTATTCATTTGGTTACCCTATTGGAATGGCCTTTTCAGATGATTGATCTTCCTTCTTATCAGGAACGGTTGTATGCACTTTCGTAACAAATGTGTCTTGTGATTGCTCTCCCAGATTCACATCAATTCTATGATCTATCAAAAATTGTCTCATAATTACTTCTCTCTCTTTGGTTACCTCATCTATTTTTCTGAGCATTAGTTTATTGACCCTCTTCTTGCTTCAGAATCTCTCATTTTCAAGCTTTAACAATCTAACAACTTCCTTTTTAGAAATGACAGAGGATAAGTTTACTAATACATACTCCTTTATTCTTTCATCTTCTAAACTTGTTGTATGCCTCCTAGCATCCAAAATGTCATACAGGATTTTGGGGATCATGGATGACAATTCTATTAATGCCTTACTGCAATATCCATGTACTCAACAACTACTTCCTCTATATCTCTTTGATCTTTATCATCAAAAATTTTATAATATACAACCACATTCTTTAAGTTACCATCCTTAAGCACTTCATCAATCATTTCTTTCAAAGTTACAGGGGGCACAACTTCATGTGTACATTCAACTTTTTCAGATCTCATAGGTTCATCGAATTCGGACTTCTACTTCTGCTTCTTTCTCTCTCTGGCTCTATCAGATGGCTCATCTTCAGCTCTTGGTTTCTTTGTAGGCTGGGCTTCACCGAATTGTGGCTTCTTTACTACTCTGGCATAAGTAGTTGTCTTCTTTACTTCTCTAACTTCTTCATCATATTTAGTTTCTTCCTCAATAGCTACATATTTTCTTGTTGGCTTCTCTTTCTTTCTCTTTTCTAATTCACTAGTTGATGTCAACTGAGGCTTGGGTGGAGGAATAGGGTTCTGCACACCAAAAGTAGGTGTAGACTTACTCTGCCTTGGCTTGGTTTTCTTGGGAGGAGTGGATACCAATTTAGTCTTGGACTTCACCATGTATTCCTTCTTCAGTATGTTTTTCTCCCTAGCCATTTGCACAACTTCTTTGGTTATTCCCATTTTCTCTACAAGTTGTTCAACTTTTGTTAGGACTTTCCTCTTCCTTGTTGGTTCAGTAAATTTATTGTGCAAATAAAGATCTTTTTCTTTGTATGTATTGAACCTTTCTTCCTTTTCATCTACCAACTGAGTCAACAAGTGTTGAGCATATGCATCAAGTGCATTTGCATCCACCTCATACCCCATGAGCATGATCCAAACACTCCTAGGCTCAAGTGCCTCCATATGACATTGATCCTTGTCAACCATGATGCAAATTATTTTCTCGTATTTCTCTACAATCTCTTTTGGGATCCTCTCTCTTCTTTGTATCATGGCTTGAAACAATTTAAAGTAACCCCATAAAGTAGATTTATGAGCTACTATGTCACCCAATCCTTGTAAACCTTCCTTTATTTAAACCGCCACCGGTTTATCATAAGCCCATTGAATCTTTCCAATACTAGGGATCTCATTTAAGAAATAAAGTGCTAAAAAAATAATCAGAGAACCAAATTTGAAAACATGCTTCTTATCTTGTTTTATCTTCTTTATGTTGCTTATCAACTCACTAAGAAGCACTCTGTAGAGATCATACATTTTGTCTTCCTTAAACATCTAATAAGCTGCAAATACAAAATTACCAGATATTGAGTTATGCCTGTTGGACTGGTAGACTTTGTATCCTATGACCATTGAGGCAAATCTCACATCAAACTCAACAATATCACTAATAGTCATAGACCGGTTGTCATGCTTGGATCCGGTTACCTCCATTATAGTAATGTTCTTAACATTCCTAAGTCCAGGGATCTCACTGGTAGCATTCAAACAAGTAACTGCTTGAAAGGATTGATTCGTGATTTTTTGAGGTCTATCCAACCATACAAATTCATCATGGATTCTTCTCAGAACATATATCACCCATTCGGGCTCATCAAACACTGGGAAATGAACAAATTGAATAAAATCCTTATCCTACAATGACTTGAAATCAGGTTTTAGATTCCCAAATTCATTCATCATGTGCTTAGTATAAAGTGACAACATATCCACATTACCTAATTCCTCCATGTTCCAATGAATGTATGCCCTAACATCTTCATTATGCAACACACCATAAGGTACAAAGGAAAACGCTATGTATGGATCATCTTCAACCGACTTAAATGAGTGTTTCTTAAACACGGGCCTTTCTGTCTCAATGATTTCAATGACAAGTGGAGTTGCAATGCTAGAAGATGATGTCATTCCAAAAAGTAGGGTATAAACATATAGCTCGTAAATAGATAAATGCCTTTTCAATCTCAACTGGATGCAAGGAGTCACTGTAGGATCGCTCTTAAGATTTGATTTTGTTACAAGATCTCTTTCGCTTCACTGCTCTACTCTCTCTCTTCATTCACATTGTGAATAATGAATAGAAGAATGCCTTTTTATCTTCAAAAAATCTAACTTTTGGTTGTAATAAATGCATCACCCTAAATGCTTTCTGAATACCTTATTTTTCTTGAATTCATTCACCAAAATCTCAAATCGCCATGAAATCTTCCGATATCAACTACACAACTAATCTATATCTTCTGCAACCTTCCGTAACTGGTAACAGATCTCCGAGAGGGGTTTTTAAGGATTTGCATGATAAGATTTCCCCCTAAGGCAGTTGGCCTTAGTTACTAGATGAGGTTCCAACACCAGATTTAGGTGTGGAGCCATTTTGCACATTTGAATCTTCCTTCTTCACCCACATCTTCTTATGTTGATTTTTTATCTCTTCCACTTTAGCTTTTCCATTTTTATTTGATTTATTCTTGTTTATCGAACCATTGTTGCTCATGTTCTTGCTTCTGTAATATTTTGCAATGTGACCGGATTCGTTGCATGCATAACAAACAACATTTCTTTGCATAGGCCTAAAATTCATTTGATTTGGTCTCATCCCACATTGGTTAGCAATGTGTCCAAACATTCCACAAACATAACATCTCTTATTCTGAAAAATTATTCACCATTTTGCACATATTTGACTTATGACCAAAGTTGTTGCATTTAAAACATTGACCGGTAAAGGTAGAACCATTATTCATCACATGAAGTTCAACATCCCATTATTCATCTTATTCTGCATTGACTTGTCATATGTTCGAATTTACCACAAATGAAACAGTTACCATTGAATTTATAGGCATTAGGCTGTCTTACCAAAGGTTTCTTGTTCTTCTGATGATTGCTTTGTCTAAAACCGAAGGATTCTCCCTTCTCATATCCAAGTCCTTGCATCTCTTTCCCATGTCTCTGACTTTCCAACATCTCATCTAACCGAGCTAAGCTAGCTTTGAATTTTTCTTTGTACTTGTTAGTAGTAGAAAGCTCATCTCTTAGAATTATGATATGCCTTTCAAGTTCTTGTCCATCATTCTAGCATTGCACCAATTCAATTTTCAATTGATCATTCTCATAGCTCAACCTGCAACATTCATCTGATCTACCCTTCAAGGACTGAATCAGATTTTCTTCAATCTTCTTCTCGTCTTCAATCTCCTTTGTCAGCTTCATCACAATGGATTGCATCTCATTCTTTAGGACTTCATTCTCTCTAGCAAGCTTCTCACATTTATTTGTCTTGTCTTGTATGACTTGATTATCAATTCTTTGCTCTTCTTTTTCCTTGAGTTTATCCATCAATTATTTTCTCTTCTCTCTTGATGTTCTCACTTGTTCCTTCAAAGATTCAATGAAATTTTCAGTTGCTTCCAGATTTCTCCTTATGCTACTCTTCTCTTTCATAGCTACATCTAGATCTTCTATTTCCATAGTAAGTTGTTTCTACAAAACAAAGTCCATTGATTCAATCTTTTGAATCTTCCTCAAGTTGTTAGGCTTCTTCTGAGGAACTAAGCTCTGATACCAAATGTTGGAATCAATGAACACTAAGAGGGGGGGTGAATTAGTGTTTTGTAATTTACAAACTTATTAACTTGATTCTTAAACCACCGGATGCATAAGAATGAAAGTAAAGTGCAAAAACATAAAGCAATCAACTACACAACCATAACACCAAGATTTTTACATGGAAACCCATGAAGGGAAAAAAGACGATGGGATTTGAACTCACAATGTGATAATATTACATAAGGGGAATGCACTTGTATTCAGGCACACTGCCTAGAGCTCACTGCTCAATTACATAAGAGGGAAACAACCCAGAGGACTCATTGTCCTACAAATGAGATATAGGAGTAATAATGTTTGAAGTGGAATATAGCATCTACAAATGCCAAAGATCAGTTTCGGTTAAGCACAATCTGATTGTCAAATGCTACTTTTCCTTTCTACCTTGTTTTGTTGCACAGTCATCTACTAGAGCACCAATTTTGCATTTTGATGCTCTTTCGCATACCACACATTCATGTTCACATATTCTATATCTAAAATGACCATCTAGTTTGACATTATATATCTACACAACCTAAAAAGATCTCAAACATGTCGGCTTCACAAGAACTACATAACACACAACATGAATCATGTAACCTTAGGTCGGCTCAATCCACCCATAAATCCAAAATGCAAATCCAAACAAAATGATAACAAGCTTCATACAAGTCATCTCAAACTCCTCAAACACAAAAAAAATCACCAAAATCAACCCAACAATTCCACAACACACGTTACACCAAAATAGCTTTGTTCTAACTTAATTACCGGATACCAGACCTTTAATCTTCCTCATTAATCAACACCAGATATCGGGATCACAAGATAAGTTGTCTTGAACCTTTAAACAACTACCTTAATCACCACAACCAAAATTACATAGTCAAAATCAAGATATGCACAATGATCTCACGCTCTACCATTTAATGTGTTCCACCTTCCAGACTTATGCCCCATAAACAATATGACTCTTGGTAAATCAAATCTTTATACAATGGATGTAGTTTCTGAATGGGGTTGCCATCAATGATAAATCCTAAGCATCTCTCATGCATCAATCTTCACCAGAACAATGTCTCTTGCCAATGATTTCTTTGTTTATTTCGGTGGTGTTTCTTGCTTGTGTTTGTGTTGTAGATTCATTGGGTGTCTCCATGGGGTTGTGGGTTCCTCTACTATTCGAACTGGCTTGTGTCCTAGGTCTTTTTTTGTTGCTCTGGGTGGTGTGAAGGCATCTATTGGTGTCAAGGTGTGTGATAGGACCTCTCTCTCACCTTTCTCTTATTAGGTGGGCTCTTATGTTGCACTTCATTTGGGGATTGTGTCCCTATCTAAGGCTCAAGATTTCTTGTCTTTAATGGTCCTCCTCTAGTACTTGGTTCTAGAGGCATTCTTTCTTTTAGTGTGAGGGGTGGGGGTGCTTAGAGTTTTTACTAGGTTGTTAGGCCTTCTATTATTCCTCCCCATTTTTCTTCCCATCCACTCCCTTTTCCCTGTCCTCCCTATGGTGTTATGTGGAGAAGATGTGGCTGAGAATGAATATTTTTACTAGTGAACTTTAGTTTGCATTTCTCTCATCTTCGGCCTTCCCTTTTGGATCTTCACTATTGGATTGTGGGTTCTTGGCAACCTCTTAGATTTCGTAACATTGGAATTTTCCCCTTTGCTAAAGGGTTCTTTATTGCTACTTTAAATACACTTTCCTACATATTTTAGTTTCTAATACTATCACCTTCTGGAAACACCACATACTCACTCAATGTCACCACCAAACATCATAACAATATCTAAACACTCATTTCTAGACCATTACATACCAGGAAACAATCCACACATATTAGGTTGACATGAATGACAACACTGAACTCACATTGCTAACACTCTCTACTCCCAAAGTTTGTCTTAAAGGTACAAACCTCTAAGCATGTCTTCAAGTGTGATGTCCATGATTTGGCACATTGCCAAACTATTCATTTTGTTGTCTCTAAGCACATAGATACTAGTACTAATTTTGTGCAGCCTAATTATTGTTTTGATTCACATTAGACATGATGGTGTTGATTTAAAATCATTCTCCTACCATCTAATAGATAATAGTAAATATATAACTCTATGTGCAATCAAGATTAAACTTATTAAATAATGCTTTAGGCCTCATCCTAGCCATGTAATTAATCCACCACAATGACATTGAGACTATAAAATCAAAATTGGATACACAGGGATAATACATGAAAACATTTGTATTAAATTACACACACACACACATACATGTATGCATGTGTGTATGTATGCATGCATGCATGCATGCATGTATGTATGAAAATATTTATATTAGATTATACACACACACACACACATATATATATGTATATATATGTGTGTGTGTACATACATACATACATACATACATACATACATACATACATACATGCATGTATATATATATATATACATATATGTATATATATATACATATATACATATACATATGTATATACACAAATATATACATATATGTGTATATATGTATATACATATATGTATATATGTGTGTATACATATATACATATATGTGTATATATGTATACATATATGTATATGTATGTACATATATATATATATGTACATACATATATATACATACATACATACATACATACATATGGATACATACATATATATACATATATACATATATATACACACACACACACATATATATATACATATATACACACACATATATATACATATATATATATATATACACACATATATATACATATATATACACACATATATATACACATACATATACATATATACACACACATATATATACATACATATATATACACATATATACATATATATGATGGCAAGAGACACTGTTCCAGTGATGTTCCTGTGGAGATTAATGATGTTAGATGCATGGACGTTACTTAGGGGTTTTCATTGACGACAACTCTGTTTAGCAATCATATACGATATATGGAGATTGGGTTTACCAGTAGTCTTAAGTAAGTTTGGTTATTCATGAAGCATAAGTTTGGTCGGTGGAACATAGTGTATAAATCCGGTAAGAATTATTCATTTCTGGTGATTGGAATAGTTGATTGGATGTGTGAGGCATCTTATCATGCAATTCTAGCCTCCAGTGTTGATTCTAGAGCAAGTTTCTTGGTTTGGTATCTAGTAGTGAAGGAAGAATAGAGTTATCATTATGTTTGATGGTGTAGCGTGTGGTCCGAATTCCTTGAGGTGATTCTGCTGGATGTTGTTGAGTTCAAGGTAATTGGGTCGTCTTATGGAAAGCTTGTGATCACATGTTTTAGGTCTAGAATAAGGATTTGTAGAGGATTGAGCCAACATCGTGCGAATATAATATTAATCACTTCGTATACTCCTCATAAATTTATTAATCACTTCGCATAATATATATATATATATATATATATATATATATATATTTATATATATATAGTTCATTCTAGAATATTAATTTGTATATATATAAAAAAAAAATACACAAACATGTATGAATACATAAGAAGATATTAATGTAAGAGGGAATATTATATTAATCCCAGGGATGAAATATAACAGAGAAATAAAAATAATCAGAGAAGTAATTTGCTCCAGCGATGCACAGATTATTACAGAGGGATTATATTATATTCCTCAACCAAAGTCCAAAGAGGGGGATAGAGAGTTGTTTACAGGAGATTATTTATTCTCAGATTTCACAGGGAGATAGTTTGTTCGACTGATATTCACAGAGGTTCAGCTAATATTCACAGAGAAATTTTATTCGACTCATTTAACTAATATTCACAGAGAAATTTTATTTATTCATTCACAAAGAGGGAGATTTATTTATTTTTATACTCAATATCATCTAAGAGAAAACAGAAAAGCAAAAATCTGATTTTCTACCTTTTAAAATAGATAAGATATGCAAGAGAGATCTGCATTTGCATAAAAAAAGAGAAGAAACTATATCACTGCATTTCTCAAAGAAACAAAAATAGATTTATTTATTTATTTATTTCTTGCTATCTAGAAATTGAGAGATGATTTCTTCAGAATACTATATTCAACCAAAGAATCTAAAAACTATACAAATTCCTCATATGATAAAAGGAGAGAATCTGGTTTTACTGAAGCTCAAAGTTGAATCCTCTAGCTATTCTTTGATCCTTCCTTGCAACTTGAGAGAAACCCTTCAACAACAACTCAAAAATTCCTGCAACCAAAATGAGACTAACAAAGAGAATCCTACTTCTAAACTTGGGAAATTTTTCTTCAAAACAAAATCAACTCCCCTCTTTGAAACTTGCATATAATTTTATAAGAGAATTCCCTCCATTCCACTATCTGAAAATTTAATTAAAAAAAAGAGATTCTTTCCCAATTTTGGACTTCATGCAAATTGATTAGACTTAGTGGGATGAGTTACATGCAAGGTGGTGGAGAATCCTCTAGAAGCTTCTTATTCTTCCTACAACATGTGCCATAATTGGATGTGGAAAATAAATAAATAAAAATAATGTATATTTTCTATGTGTGTGTGTGTGTGTGTTATTATTTTATCCTTTTATAATATTCATTCAATCATTTAAATAGCTTATCCAAAAATATAATAGAGTTGTATTTTAAATCCAAAAGTGATAAAGGAGGGTTGTGACATCCTCCCCCCCTTAATTTGTGCATCGTCCCGATGCACTTATTGAATGCATCCAAAAGAGTCTATAGTTCATGATTAAAACAAAAAGGAAACAACTGCTGCATCTCCTTAGTATCTTCCCACGTGGCATTCTTTTCATCATATTGGTCCCATTACACTTTGCACTGATCAACCTCTCTGTTGCACAATTGGCACTGGCGCCTCTCCAAGATTTTGAATGGCTCTATCATTATTCCTCCCATTTCCTGGACCTGTAAAGCATCCCAATTCAAAATGTGTTTCTCATCAGGTACATACTTCTTAAGAAGAGATACATGAAAGACATCATGGATTCGACTCAACTAGGGAGGTAAGGCCAACTGGTATGCAACTGGATTAATCCTTCCCAATATTTCAAAAGGTCCAACATAACGAGGTGCAAACTTAGTCATTTTCCCAGATCTTATGGAACTCTTGTGTGGCCTAATCCTTAGGAAGACTTTCTCTCCCACCTCAAACTCCCTTGGTGTCCTGTTTTGTCTGCATAACTCTTCTGCCTATCCGAGGCTTCCTTCAATCTCTGCCTAATTTCCTTAGTTTTCCTTTCCATCTTTTTCAACATATCTAGTCCAACAATCACTCTATCTTCAAGAATATCCCAACTCAAAGGTGTTTGACATGGTCTACCATACAACCTTTGAAAGGTGCCATTCGCAAATATGTTTGATATATATTATTGTAAGCAAATTCTACTAGAGGTAGGTATTCTTCCTAGTTCCTCTGTTGGTCCATGCAGCCTAAATATTTCCTTAACAAAGTGCCTAGCCATGGTAGGTGCATCATCTGTTAGGTTCCCTGGTATAAAGTGTGCCACCTTAGTGAGTTTGTCAATTACGACCATTATTGCATCATGCCTAGAAGGTGACATGGGTAACCCTTGCACAAAATCCATGCTAATAACTTTGCCACTTGTGTTCAGGTACATCATGCAATTGTAACAATCCAGCTGGATGTCTATGTTCTGCCTTTACTCTTTGACACTCCAAACATTTAGCCACATACTTGACAATGTCATCTTCATCCCTTGCCAAAAGTATAACTTCTTTAGATCTGCATAAAGTTTGTTAACTCCTGGGTGCCCTGAATAAGGGGCATTGTGAGCCTCTGACAAGACTACTTCCCTTAAGTTCCCTGAATTAGGAATATAGATTCTATTATTGTATCTGAGCAACCCATCTTCGTCTAATGTATACCCTTCAATCTTAGGATCGGTTGGATCGTATTCTAAAGTCAATTTGACTTGCTCATACCATGGGTCATGTCCTTGTTCATCCATTACTTGCCTTTTGAAAGAAGTTTTGAATGTTGCTATAGTCATCAAGTGTCTCCTCCTACTTAAGGCATCTGCCACCCTATTTTCCTTCCCCTTAATATATTCAATTTCAAAATCATATTCACTTAGAAACTCTAACCACCTTCTTTGTCTGGCATTTAAGTGGGGTTGGGTAAAGATGTACTTTAGTCCTTGGTTATCTGACTTTAATTCAAAGGGCTTCCCTAGTAAGAAGTGTCTCCATTTTTGTAGGGCATACACAATCGCTGCCAACTCTAAGTTGTGGGGTGCATAATTAACTTCATGAGTCTTTAGCTGTCTGGATTCGTAAGCTACTACCCCTTCATCTTGGACAAGTACTCCTCCTAAACCTTTAATAGAAACATCTGTTACGACTGTGAAGTGTCCATTCGGATCTGGTACCTTTAGAATGGGTGCTGAAGTTAGTTTCCCTTTCAAAATTTGGAGTGCCTTATCACTTTGTTCTGTCCACACAAACCTTTTACCCTTCCTTTGTAATGAGGTGATGGGGTTTGCTATCTTAGAGAATCCTTCCACAAACCTCCTATAGTAACCTGCTAGCCCCATAAAGCTTCTTACCTCTGAAACATTTTTAGGGATCGACCATTCTACTATTGCCTTTATTTTATCTAGATCAATTGCTATTCCTTCCTTTGATATTATATGCCCAAGGTAGTGAATCTCTTCCTCGAAGAAGGCACATTTTGACAATTTCCCATATAACTTATGTTCCCTCAACCTTTGCAAAAAAATTTGTAGGTACACTAAATGTTCCTCCTCATTCCTAGAGTAAATCAATATGTCATCCAGAAATACCAAAACAAATTTATCCAAGTAGTCATAGAGTACACTCTTCATTAGGTTCATAAATGCAGTTGGGGCGTTGGTTACACCAAAAGGAACTACTGTGAATTCATAATGCCCATATCTAGTCCTAAAAGCTATTTTCAGAATGTCTTCCTTCTTAATTCTAAGTTGATGGTACCCTGATCGGAGGTCTATCTTTGAGAAAACTGTTGCTCCTTTCATTTGGTCAAAAAGATCCTCTATGTGAGGTAAGGGATACCTATTCTTTATGGTGACTTTGTTCAACATCCTATAGTCGATGCATAGTCTTAAGGTTCCATCCTTCTTCTTAACAAACAAAACTGGAGCTCCCCATGGTGATACACTTGGCCTTATTAATCCCTTAGCTAAGAGTTCCTCTAATTGCATTTTGAGCTCTTGTAATTCAGTTGTGTTCATTCGGTAAGGTGCCCTTGATATTGGTTCAGCTCCTAGTAGTACTTCAATAGAAAAGTCAAACTTCCTCTTAGGGGGTAAGCCGGGTAATTCTTCTGGAAAAAAATCCTTGAATTCTTTTAAGAAGGGGGTATTTTCAAAGGTTGGTGTATTTTCCTCTTTTCCTTCATTATTTTCAACCATATAGATTAAGCCTCCTCTTCTCCTTTCCTTCTTTAATTGCATGACTAAGATGGTTTCTATATTAATGGGTTTAAACTTTTCTTGGATTTTGACCTTTTTCCCCCCATCATCCAAACATTCAACAACTTTGTTATAGCAATCTACATTGGCTTGATGGTCTGTTAACCAACTCATTCCAATAATTACATCATATAATCCCAGGGGTGCCACATAGAGATCTACCCTTGTTGCAAACTTAGGAAATTGTACCCTTTCCCTCGATAAACACTTAGTTACTTCCCTAGTTGAATAAATTGAAGTGAGCACAAGGCCTATATTTGAACCTTTGCTCTATACCACATGTAATAACCCATCATAATTAACTCAACAAAATTGACCATTCTTTTTTTTTGATTAATTTAATCATTATGTTTGATTCAATCGTATACTCTGGGCATCCATCCATTTGGATTAGGCATTCATCCATCCAGGATGAGCATCTAACCATACGGGTTAGGCATTTGTCCATATGAGTCATAAGATTTCATCTATCCAATACGGGATAGGCATCTACCCATACGGGGTAGGCATCTATCCAATCGGGATAGGAGGTGCTCTGGCCAGAGACTTAGACTCATTGAGACCATTTGGGTCCTGAGCCACTCACTAAGTACTACACTCTTTTAACAGAAGTGCACCGAGGTCGCCGTCCTTAGGAGTAATTGAATAACATATTACAAGCTTGAATTCCGCCTCGGAATTTGGCTTACAGCCTCAGGAAGTCAAGCGAATCCATGCGGGATTCCTTCCGAGTATGCGTTGAATTTCTTTTTCCAATTTAATTATCTTATCTTTTAAAATAGGATTCTTACTCAATCTTTCTTTTACCAAGCCTAGACCCCACCCACGAATGCCTGAGTACGAGGGACAACTCTGTCCCAAGACTGCCTACATACCCGCTTCGGCATGGGATCAAGGCATAAAGTATGTAGTTCTATTTTCTACTCTATGGTTTGATGTAAATTGATTAGTGGGTATGCAACCCTTTCTAGGGTCAATGTCCCAGACAGTTTCTTTGCGGTTGCTACCCACGGTGGTAGCGCTTAAGCAAAGGCTCAAGATGGCCTATTGCTTGTGGCCTAAAACACTAGATCCTAAATTCTTATCATAAGCGTCACCCATGACCAATTGTCAATTGACAACAATTTTTGAGATTAAATCAATTTCATAAAAGCATTTCACTCACCATCCCTATGGGGGTTTACTATAGTTCAACTCAGTGGATGAAAGATCGTTATAGAGTTATCTTATTAAATTATCGGTCCAAGGGGGATTACCCGCCCCTTGGATTTTAACTTCCAAGTGTCCCTTATTACTCCCTGACGATTTATAGGGACGATGCCACAGACATTGTTGATGTAGCTTTATTAGGCATTAAGTGCAGTAGTTCAACATGACGACATTACTAAGTGTGACCCATAGGCACTGTATATACCGAACGCTACTTGGTTTTGGTTTTCCAACTTCCTTTATTTAATTTTCTAACTTATGATAAACATCATGCTTGAAAAATAATTATGAATTTAGACATTTGCAAAGCTCAATTACTTAAAATAACTACTTGTTGAATTACATGGAATAAAAACCATAACTAACATTATTTATTATTCAAAACTTGAAATATAACTTTGCATAATAATAATGATTAGGAAACTTGCATAATAATATTTAAACGTGAAACTTGCATGGAGATGGAAATGCCAATAAATGAAATTAATCTATAAGTAATTTGCATGTTATAAGAATAGTGCAACTTGCATGAAAAAGTCAATAAATGTAATTAATCTATAAGTAATTTGCATGTTATAAGAATAGTGCAACTTGCATGAGAACGTCAATAAATGTAATTAATCTATAAGTCATTTGCATGTTATAAGAATAGTGCAACTTGCATGAAAAAGTCAATAAATGTAAATAAATATATAAGTAATTTGCATGTTATAAGAACAGTGTAACTTGCATGAAAAAGTCAATAAATGTAATTAATCTATAAGTAATTTGCATGTTATAAGAATAGTGTGACTTGCGTGCATGCTTAAGCAATGCAGGATTCCTATGGTCATAGATTCCAAAATAGCGATTAATTTAGTCATTA